>NW_015386832.1:217652-274390 GCF_001527695.2 Protobothrops mucrosquamatus
CCGGATCTCGGGGGGCAGTTCGTTCCAGAGGGTGGGGGCACCCACAGAGAAGGCCCTCCCCCTGGGGGTCACCAGCCGACATTGCTTGGCCGACGGCACCCTGAGGAGGCCCGCTCTGTGGGAGCGTACCGGTCTATGGGAGGGAATCTGTGGCAGAAGGCGGTCTCGGAGGTAGCCAGGTCCGATGCCATGGAGCGCTCTAAAGGTGGTAACTAACACCTTAAAGCGCACCCGGAAGACCACTGGTAACCAGTGCAGCTCGTGCAGCAGCAGTGTTACATGGGAGCGACGAGTCCCTCCCAACACCGCCCACGCGGCCGCATTCTGGACCAGTTGAAGTCTCCGGGTGCTCCTCAAAGGGAGCCCCATGTAGAGAGCATTACAGTAGTCCAGGCGAGAGGTGACGAGAGCATGAGTGACTGTGCGCAAGGCGTCCCGGTCCAGAAAAGATCGCAACTGGTGAATCAGGCGAACCTGATAAAACGCCCCCCTGGTCACAGCCGACAGATGGTCTTCCAATGTCAGCCGTGGATCCAGGAGGACTCCCAAGTTGCGGGCCTTCTCTGCGGGGGCCAAAATTTCGCCCCCTATAGTCAGCGATGGAGTCAGCTGACTATACCGAGGCGCCGGCAGCCACAGCCACTCGGTCTTGGAAGGGTTGAGCCTGAGTCTGTTCCTCCCCATCCAGACCCGTACGGCCTCCAGGCAATGGGCCATCACATCAAGGGCATCGTTGGGGTGGCCTGGGGTGGAAATGTACAGCTGCGTATCATCAGCGTACTGATGGAAATCCACCCCAAAGCCACGAATGATCTCCCCCAGCGGCTTTACATAAATATTGAACAAGAGGGGGGAGAGGACCGACCCCTGAGGCACCCCACAAGTTAGGGGCCTAGGAGTCGACCTCTGTCCCCCTGCCAATACAGACTGCGTACGGTCAGTGAGGAAGGAGGAGAACCACCGCATAACGGTGCCTCCCACTCCTAACTCACCGAAACGCCGCAGCATGATACCGTGGTCTACAGTATCAAAAGCCGCTGAGAGGTCCAAAAGAACAAGGACAGAGGAATAACCTCTGTCCCGGGCCCTCCAGAGATCATTTACCAACGCGACCAATGCCGTTTCCGTGCTGTGTCCCGGCCTGAAGCCCGACTGGTATGGGTCCAGATAGACTGTTTCATCCAGGTGCCGAGGGAATTGCTGCGCAACCACACTCTCAACAACCTTCGCCGCAAAGCGAAGGTTGGAGACTGGGCGATAACTGGCCAACTCATCTGGGTCCAGGGAAGGCTTCTTCTTAAAATGTACTCAGCATTAAATGTGAAGAAATTGAAGTGGCTTTCTTCCATTCGTGGATCTCAAATAATAAAGGATTCATGTACAGATTCTTAAATGAAGAATTCTATTTTTAAAAATAAAATGAATAAATCATACTTTTTAACACACATGGTTAAAGGAAACAAAAAGCATAAAAAAATGGAATTATAGGAACTAAGCGATAAATGCCAGCAGTCAAAATTGTTTTCTCATACTTTCTCATGCTTCCTTTGAATCTTGATCTCTTATATACAGTAAAATTAAAATACAGGGTTTAAATTTTAGATCCAGTTCCAGCCATGAACATCTGAATTCTGANTTTAACACACATGGTTAAAGGAAACAAAAAGCATAAAAAAATGGAATTATAGGAACTAAGCGATAAATGCCAGCAGTCAAAATTGTTTTCTCATACTTTCTCATGCTTCCTTTGAATCTTGATCTCTTATATACAGTAAAATTAAAATACAGGGTTTAAATTTTAGATCCAGTTCCAGCCATGAACATCTGAATTCTGAAGAATAAAATACAGATTCGTGGTCTGCGTATTTCTGGATTAGGTTGGCAAAATTCTCTTTTCTATTGTTTTCCCATTTAGGGTTGCTAACTTGATTATTTTTACCATACTGTGTGGATACTGCTGGCAGTTGGTCTTTGAGAGAAACATGAAGCCATGTTCTACAAAGTAGTAGTACCATGGCAAATATGGCATTTGTTTGTTTTTAAATGTAAAGTTATTGAAACAAATTATATTTAGTTAATAGAATGACTCCCCATGTATTTTATAAATTGCCCATTATATCAAGTCTAATTACAATTATGAAGGGCTCTGAGAATGCAGTCCCTAGTCTTCTGAGAACTCTAGTACATACACACATACACACACACACACAAGCAATAAAAGGAATTAAAGACCAAGTCAAAAAAAAGAGAGAGAAAAGGAAATAAAGCAAAATCTAATTTACATTAAACCATTCACTACATCTCACCCTATTCACGTTTGGCTTTGTCAATACAAATATTTCTCTTCATTCCTGATTTTGCCCAAGACAAAAAGCAAAATTGCTTGCTAGTATTTGTTTGTGTCACAAGGAGGGGGAGCATTCAGTTCATCTTCTTTCGCCCCTTGGTTGGTATACCTACGATGTATAGTGGTAATGTGTTCATTCAATTTGCAGCTCCTGCCTTCAGTTCAAGTGTGAAGTGGTCACAATGTTTCTTCTAATATGTTCTGTTTCCTGAAAGGAAAGTCAGACAAAGTGCATCAGAGTGAATGTGTGTGTTACGGCTTATCTTGCTCTGTTCTTTTAGTGAAAGTAAACCACTTATGCAAGCCCTACGTTGATTAAATTACCTATATACAGTATTTAAGTACATGGAAAAAAACAATGTTAGGAATTTATATTATTCCTTGTTCCAACCTATTAATGCAAATTCATAATGCAACTTTGATGGAGAATAGAATAAACTGGCATTTTAGAGTTTTGGGGGGAGGAGATATAGATCCCAATTTTCAATAAGCCGATTTCGTCCTGAAGACCCTTGGCTAATTAATTGATGAATAAAGAATTGTATCATATCTTTATGGAACTATTATTCAAATTAATAGCTAATCAGGCTTTCCTGGACATTAGTCCTCCTGAATGTATTTCGATTACTGTATACAAATTCACAGAAGTCATAGAATTTTGCTGCACCATTTTGAATGAAATAAATCACTATTATCGCCACCATTACCATTAAAGTCATTGCATTGCTTGTGATTTTCCCTCGACAATCTTTCTGAGAAATGCATATTTTATTTTCCTCATTCCAAATCTTATCAGTCAGTTTAATGATATGAGAAGCTGTACATTACATTTGGGTAGTGAGAATTAGTTTTTATCTGCCATTTAGGATCAGTTTCTCATTATCTGTCACAGAATTGATTTTTTTTGTGTGAACGTATATGCCAAAAGCTGTATTAATATCACATTTTGAAATCATGCTCCATATGAACCCATTTCTTTTTTAACAAATCTTAAGTGCTGAGCAGTGATATGGTTCAATTTAAAATGATTAGAGAAAATCCTATTCTTTAAAAGTAATTCATATAAAATATTAAATTGTTTCCCAATTCTGCTCTTTAAATGAAGACCAAGCTTTGAATAACGTCTGGAATAAAATACATATTTTTCAGTTTTTAAAACTAAAAGCTACCTGAAAAGGCCCCATGGCAATTTCGACATGCTTTTCCTAACCAGCCTTTTTCCAATGTGACTTCCCAAAACAGTTTTTAAAACAAATTGCCATATTAAAGGCAGTTTACTTAACTAACAGGAATTCTTGATGGTTCATAATTCCCATAGATTCAAAACTTATTGGTGTGGAACAAAATATAATGCAGAAGGTAAACCAAAATTACATATTTTCAAGGAGGGAAGAAAAAGAAAGATGTGTTCTTTTTAGCTTCCATGTCTCAAAAGTACATGTCGAGACAAGTAACCTGTTTCTATAGAGATAATCCTCATTGTAGTTGTTCTATTCTCTGTGGTATGTACTACTTGGCAGGAATAAATATAGTAGGCCTATATTTATAGGCCTACTATAAATTTGGACTGCCCATGTCAATGGCTACATTGAATGAAAAGATGGAAAACTCTTCATAAATAAGTAAGTAGAAAAATCATATTTCAGTGTCAAATTATGGACATAATAAATAAATGAACATTAATGTAATTTTTATGAAGTATAAAAACTTAGCAAATAAATAAACAAACAGGTTCCATTTTAGCAGAGTTACAAGGAGTGTCACTTATTGGGAAAATAAAGCAGAAGCACGCCTGACATTTGGGTATCAGCCTATTAAAGAAGGAGTTTTGTTGGGAAGAAGGAAGAGGTTAAAGAAGGAAGAGGTTAATACTGAAGGAGAGAAAACAAGTTTGAATAGGAATGAGTAGACAGTATATTTTCAGCCAATAGAAAATGGTGTACATGGAAATAAGCCATAACCTTCTCTGGTAAACAACATTTCCACCGGGACAGAGAATTGTGCCCTTACCTCCTAGGGAAAAACCAGATGATACAATTATGACAGGGGGGAGGAATTCATCTACATTGCTTTAAGCCAGCTTGTAACAGGATTTTGTGGGAACTGAGAATGAATCTCACTATTTAAACTGTTTGATTCTAGTAGTGGTTTAGAAAAACTAGAAGGAAAGCAATTGTTCACAGTTATGAATAGATTTTCTTTATTCATTCAACTTCTCAGAGAGGTTGAGAGGATCAACAAATCCCCACCAACAAAGCACTGGTTCCGGGGGTAGGCATTCATGATGTCACTCTTACTTAAAAGGACCAAAAGGAGCTGAGGGTTTGGCAGGATCTTTGGGAAGATCAGGTTCTGAAGTAAGAGGCCCCCAAAACAGCAGGGGGTAGGTGTAAATGGTGAACATTTATATTATGCAGCATGTAATAGCAGAGACTGTTTTATATAATTAGCCTTAGTATCAGTTATGAATAAACAATTTATGATCTCAGTCTAGAAGAACTAAAAATCATATCTGTCGTAATATTTTATTTTTATTTTTTTGTTGTTACAAGGCAAATGAAGATGTTGTGTCCATTGTGTTTTCCAAACTTCTTGTACTATAGCATAATGGTAAAACACAGGCATTATCCATCAAGATACCAAGAGATTCAGAATAATGGAAGTAACATGCAGCCATCAAGAATTATGTTTGTGTGATGGCTACTTTTTATTATTGCTTTAACATTTTCAATAGGGACCTTGTAATTCTGGAACCTTAGGGATATCAGGAGATTGCCAGGAATCTTTTTGGCATATAATCCAGATGCACATTTAGAAAACAAGATGGATGATGGTGAGGTCTACTTGGCAGTCTAATAATAATGTTTCCTGTGAAGGCCCAGGAGAGGTAGACATGATTCAGGAGATATATCATATTTTATGAGCTCTCAATGTATATTATTCTTTAGCTTAAGATCCCTGAAAACATAGTGACACTATTTTTATGATAACCTTCATATTTCCAGTAAAACATGCAATTATCCAACTGTTCCTTTTTATTTATTTATGTGGTTCATTTGAAGAAATCAGTGAAATCTAAACAAAGGCATGAAATATTTATTATTCTTTGTTCAGATGCACTTTCTGAAATGATATAATGACCAGAAAAGAAATCAATGGATTTATTTAACTAGGAAACAAATTTAAGCAATAGAGTTTAAGGCAAATATATTTATTCATTTGACCAGAAAATATGACAGAACAGAATAATAAGCATATCTTTCCTATCCAGGGAACTCTCCAGATGTGTAGACTTCACCTTTCAGAAATTTCATCAATAACCATATTAGTCAAGGAATTCTAAGAACTGAAGTCAGCACATCAGAGCAGTGCCCCATTTTGAGAAAGACTGATATGACAGTCTAACCCTAATTAATTTTTTTCCTGGTGCACTATTTACCATTTTCTTCTGACAGCTGAACTGTGAATGTCTGTCAGAATAAACTGTTTGAAAGGACGTATGTTTCCTGAAATATAAGACTAAATTCAGAACCAGCCTTCCAGGGGAATCTTTTCTGGCAATTACTTCTTTGGATTGGATCAGGCTTATGTTATCTCAGATAATATGTAAACATCCAATGTCTTTATTATAACATTTACATTTTTCTGAAGTACAATTTGCTTAGTTTTACATTAAAAATTGAACCAAATTAAATTCTTCAACCTCTCTCATGTTAGCAGGAAATTGGGAATTCTGTGTTGAAATAAATTTGCTCATGTGTGTACGCAATCTTTTTCACACAAAAGAATACATTGGTTAAGCTTGGAGTGGACAGTGTGTTCCTTTAATCAGGAAATTGACTAAATAACCAAACATAAATGGTTAAGTTTAACATATCTATTAACAAACTGTTCTAGAAAAACAGTACTGATATTTTTGGTATGATTTTTGTGACCATCCTTGCATCAGTGGGAACTGTTCACTATATCTAAAATTTATGATTAATGGAAAAAATAGTTCCATCTAAATTTATATTGAATCCTTGGCAGTGGTAGGATTTTATTTATTGTATCTTTTACAAACTTTTTTAAAAAGTTAATCCCCCATTTATTTATTGCATTTCTATCCCAATCCAAAGCACATCTTTTGTACTTGAAATTATATCAAAACTCATTAAAAACTATTGTAGTATTCTTTTTTGGGTTGTCTTGAATAAGGGTAACCTATGCTATTTTTATTGACACATATGTTAACATGTTACAAGACTTATAATAAAAATAATAATAGTAGTAGTAGTAGTAGTAGTAGCAGCAGCAGCAGCAGCAGCAGCAACAATGGTGCATTGGAAGATCTGCAAGAAATATCATTTGTCTGTAAGCAAGAACTGGTGGGATCATAAAATAGAGAAAATCATTGAAAATGATAAAGTTAAACTGCTCTGGGACTTCAGAATTCAAACAGACAAGCACCTGCAACATAACACCCCGGACTTAACAATTGTCGATAAGAAAGATAAAAAAGTCTGGATAGTGGATGTGGCAGTGCCTGAAGACAGCAGAATAGACAAGAAAGAACTGGAGAAGATAACAAAATACAAAGACCTACAAATAGAAATAGAAAGACTGTGGCAAAGGCAAGCAAGGGTAGTACCAATAATAATAGGCCCCTTAGGTGCAATCCCAAAACAACTGGAGCACCACTTGAACACAATTGGCATTGACAAATTCACCATTAGTCAATTACAAAAAACAGCCTTACTAGGAACTGCTTCCATCCTGCAACAATATCTGTAATACCATCATCATCCACATCTGCCTATCCCAGATCCTTGGTAAGGACTGGATAGGTAGACAAAAATGCCAAATCCAGTCTGACTGTGCGATAATTAATAATAATAATCTGGCTGACTGTGCGATTAATAATAATAATAATAATAATAATAATAATAATAATAATAATAATAATAATAATAATAATAATAATAATAATATAAAGTTGGAAGGGACCTTGGAGGTCATCTAGTCCAACCCTCTGCTCAGGCAGGAAACCCTATACCATTTCGGACAAATGGCTGTCCAGTCTCTTCTTAAAAACTTCCAGTGTTGGAGCATTCACCACTCCTGGAGGCAGGTTGTTCCACTGGTTAATTGTTCTAACTGCCAGGAAGTTTCTCCTTAGTTCTAGGTGCTTCTCTCCTTGATTAGTTTCCATCCATTGCTTCTTGTCCTGCCTTCAGGCACTTTGGAAAATAGCTTGACTCCCTCTTCTTTGTGGCAGCCCCTGAAATATTGGAACACTGCTATCATGTTGCCTCTCGTCCTTCTCTTCATTAAACTAGACATACCCAATTCCAGCAAACATTCCTTATATGCTTTAGCCTCCAGTCCCCTAATAATCTTTGTTGCTCTTCTCTGTACTCTTTCTAGAGTCTCAACATCTTTTTTACATCGTGGTGACCAAAACTGGATGCAGTATTCCAAGTGTGGCCTTACCAAGGCATTATAATGTGATATTAATACTTCACATGATCTTGATTCTATCCCTCTGTTAATGCAGCCTAGCACTGTGTTGGTTTTTTTGGCAGCTGCAGCACACTGCTGGCTCATATTTAAATGATTGTCCACTAGGAATCTGAGATCACTCTCCTAGTTACTACTACTGAGCAAGGTACCCCCTATACTATATCTGTACATTTGGTTTTTCTTGCCTAACTGTAGAACCCTTACTTTTTTCACCATTGAATTTCATTTTGTTAGGCAACAGTCCTTTAAGACAGGGCTTTTCAATCAGTGGTACGCATATCACCTGTGGTACATTAGCAAGTGGCAGGTTGTGTGTGGCCCTGCCCAGCCAAGTGTAATGGGGGAGGGAATGAGCTAGCGCAGCGCAGGACTTACTGTGAGAGAGTCCTCCATAGCTGCAGAGTGGCTGGGGCGAGGCTCACTTCCGGCTCACCCAGATGAGAAAGGAGGAGGAGGGGGTGGAGACAGGAGAGGCTATAAAAGGAGGCAATTTGGGCAGGAGAGAAAGAAGCAGCCTTGGGAGGAGGTGGAGTCAGCTCTAGCTGCACCAAAGGAAAAGAAGAAGGAGGAGGGTGAGAGGGAGAGGAGATCAAGCAGGCTGGCCATGAGCCGATCTACAACTTCTGTGGCAGCCACCTGTGCTGGCAACAACAAACAGGCAAGAAACGCAGTGGGGGAGGGGTCGCCCTCCACGAGGAATGAAGAAAGGCAGCAATGAAGAAAGGCAGCATTGGCTGGAGGTGAAGCAGGGAGGGAGGGAGGGAGATGGAGAATGTAAGGATTCTTATATGCTTTTGTGACTTTGAAGTTCTGGGATTTGTGCAATGTGGGCTTTGTGTTCTTAAGGAATGTTTGGCAATTTGTATTTGGCTGATGGCTGATGTGTCATGGTAGCTTCTATTACTCTGCTATTGTTAGCTGTAAGTTTTGCTGCAAGGGATTTTGAAGTATTTTTCTCCTGAATGGATTTTGCCTGCAGCATTCCTTTATTTATGAATGGAGCCATTTGGGGAGACTGCCTTAGCCGGCAGCCAGTACTTACTACATTTTTTTTTCTTCCTTAAGTGTCAGCTTCCAGCTCCTTAACTTTCCTTTCTAGCCAGTAGTTAATTCTTAAAGGGGAATGCACCTTTTTAAGCTAGTTCCCTTAGCGGCTTGTCTTTTCTTTTTCTGGAGGCTTTTCCTTGTTTGATGAATATATGGAAGAGGGAAAATATGGGAGGGGTTAAATTCTTCCTTCAAAAGAACAATTCCGGTTTAATTTCTATCTGTACTTTTGTCATCTTTTCCAGCCATCTATGAATCTTAAGCCAGTATTTCTTTGCGATAGGGCATATCCACCAGGCATGGTAATAAGTGCCTGAGTTTTGTTTACATTTCCAGAAAGTATTTGATACATTTTTAAACATTTTTGCTAATCGAACTGGTGAGAATGACTATTTAATACTACATATATTAACTGCTGCAAAAATAGTATTTGCCCAATTTTGGAAAAATGAAAATTTACCATCCGACCAGGCTATAATCTCGAAAATTTTAGATTGTGCAGAAATGGACAGATTAAATTTGGAGATGAAGGGGAAAGAAGACTCAATTTATTTTAAAACTTGGGAAAAGTTTTATCGATGGTTAGAAATACGTTAGAACATGAATCGAGTTTAAAATTGAAAGGAATTTTAAAATTGAATAGAATAAATGATAGATTTCTAATTAAGTTCTATTTTGTTAGATTAATAATATTTTTATTACTAGTGACTTTAAATATTAATGGTGATGATCAGAAATAATTGATAAGTTATTAAGTATGGATATCTACTTAGAGGAATTTTACCCATTTATCAAATTTTAGTGATGTGATTATAGTTAATTTGATCTTTATAACTGTTTAGTATTATATAAATTTTGTATTTAAATTTCATGTTTATTCCTATGAATTTTTTTCTTTTTTATTTGTGATTCTAACAATAAGTAATTATAACTAATAAGTAATATATTAATGTGTTAAAGTTATTATAGTTAATTAGTAATATATTAGTAATATTATATTATATTAAGTATCACTATTTTATATTAATTAGTATGATTGAAGCGTTGACTTATTGTGGGGGACAACCCCACTATTGTACCTATCCCTTCCCCTGGTCTAACCTTTTTTGTTTGCTACCCCTTGTCATACCCTTATTGACCCTACTTTCCCTTTACCCTCATAAAATTTAATAAAATATTTTTTTAAAAAAATTCTTCCTTCAGAAGGAGATGGGAATGAGAAAGAGGGAGGGGGGAGGGAAGAAAGTCCCGCCTTAGCCCTTGGCCACCAGCAGCCCTGCCATTGACTTTGCTTGTCAAAAGGTTGCAAAAGGGGATCACATGACCCTGGGACACTGTGACCATCATAAATATGAATCAGTTGCCAAGCTTCCAAATATAAATCACATGACCCTGGGCATGCTGCAATGGTCATAAGTGTAAAAAATGGTCATTAAGACATTTCAGTGCAATTGCAACTTTGAACAGGGGTTTTTTTGTCATCAAGTTTTTGACACCTTGCTAGGTGGTACTCGAATATTGCCATATCCTAAAAGTGGTACAATCGGTGAAAAGGTTGAAAAGCCCTGCTTTAAGAAACTGTTCTTTAAATAGAAAGCTGGGATATAAACTAAAGTTATCAAACATCATGACTACTAATCAAACTACAATCACAATAAGAAAAATAATACAAATATATCTATTAAGTATATTTTTAAAAAATAAGAACTTGTCAAAACACAGACGCACATATCTTCAGAAATGGAGCAGAAAGCTTTTGAGATTTTTTTAAAAATAATACTTGTTGAAAATATTGAGTATGGGAGAAAGGCAAATGGATGTATTAATGTAGACAGGGAATATTCCTGGTTCTTAAATTATTTTTTAGTCTGATATAAAATTAGAATTATCACTGCTTTCTGACAGAATGTCAGTCTTTAATAACTAAATGTCAAGCATGTACCACATGAGCGTATCATGCTGGAGACAATTGCATCCGCTGAATTTCCCCATCAGTGAAGGGCAATTATCACCTTTTGTTCATTTTAATAGCTTGTGTAATTCATAGACATTATCAAAAAATGGGTTTTTTAGTAAACTAACTGTGGTATTAAAGCATAACAAAAGACAAAAAAGGTAACTAATAACTTGGGGAAAATATTAAAAGAAGCAATTATAAACATATTTGGAAATACCTCATTGAATGCAAATGGGCCTTATTTTTGTATAAACAAGTAATTCTTAGAAATAATTTCTCAATAGAATGGTTTCCAGAAGACATTCATTCAAATATAAGCTATTAAGTTATAGAAAGGTTCTGCCTATGACCAGCATAATAAACAAACAAAAAATCTGATAACTATTTTATTATTGGTTGTATATACACACTATTCAATTTCAATATTTCTAGAACAAGAAATGCATTAATAGTCAAGCCAGCTTCTCAGTTAGAAACAAAGTGGATATTTTCACAGTAATTCACTAGGAAACCTTTGAACATTTTTCATTATAAAAATGTGATGATGTCAGCAAAAAATATATCCCAGGGGTTTTCTGTTTCTTTAAATTTCTGGATTAATCACCTTCACAGTATATAAAATGGATGGAAGAAGTTGTTAATTTATTAAATTAAAATCTTTAGAGACATCTGTTTTATCAAATTATGCTTTTCAACCTCTCTCTCATCTATATCTGCTGTTATCCACTTGAGAAGAAGGCCAACACATTTGCCATCTATCTGCAGAATTTGCTTAAGCAACATGTTATTTCACTGGTTTTGTTTAGGTCTGGTAGGAATTTAAATCTCTTGTTTAACTAAGCTGCTCCAGCTCTTTAAAAACTGAAATGAAAGTTGAACTATAATAATTTTCAAATTATATGGTTGACAGTTTCTGGTTCTGCTGAATTTATGACTGCTTTCACATTTAGTGAACTGTATTTGATCAGGCTTTATTTCACTCAGAATCTCTAAGTGCCTAATTGAAATTGCTCTACCAAATCTGTTCATTTAGCCATACTTTCACTTATATCCATATCCAGGCATTTCAAAGGCACCTTATTATGACATGATTAGTTAGGGGTGGTTATATAATGACATTTCCTCTCTTTTTTAAAAAAAATTCTGAAACTTTGGCACCATCAATGATATAATTATCATAATCAGGAAGGTGCTTGGATATAGAAACTTATTATTCCAATATATATGGAGCTTCATGTTGTTATGTTAATACGTTCAGAGGCACAGATGTCACATAGAGAAATGGACCAAACTGTCCTCTTCCATTTATGGAATGGCAGGTGTCTGATAAGGCACTCACTCAACAAGAATGTTTTCCATCTGCCTGATCGCTAACAACTCCTGCAATCTTTTTCCAAAGGCAATGCAATAAAATCTCTGAGGTTTTAAAGCAGCAGTGTGTATTTGTATTATTCCACAAGAATTTTGTAAGCCTATGTATACATGTTAGGCTCTCCATGTTTCTTAACTTAGTCACACTGGAACAATGATGCCAACTTCCAGATTTATTGTTCTGCTCTTCTGGGTATATGGAGTGCTTTCATTCTCCCCCTCTCCCCACTTTTTTTCTGCAATGAATGTGAAAAAAGATAAATATTTCCTTAACTTTATTTTGAAGGAAATTATAGTGAATTATATTTCTCCAAAGGATCTTAAAGGCAGAAACCACCACCCCCCTCCAAGTCTCTGCCCCAAACAGAAACCAGCTCTGCAGAAATGCAGATGTGATGATCTTGTCAGAAAGATTGGAGCCAGGAAACTGGAATTAGAAAGACAAAGATCCCTAGAATCAACAATCCCTCACACCAAAAAAATCCAACCCAGGACATAGTCATCAGCCCCAGCCCCAGGGAAGCAGGATATAACCCTTGGGAATAATAGGATTAACCCACCACCATCAGAATACCAGAAAGGCACACTCAGTCTCAGGTCAAAGTTCATGCCAAAGGAACGACTCCAAACAAAAGCTCAAGAAGACATAAAAACCCACCACTCCCTACTACATGTGGTTAGCTTTCCCAGAACCATCTTTCTCTCTGGCTCTCCTCTTCAATAAACTACAATCTTCTTTCTAAAGCAGTCTCTATTTTGTTTATTCCCAGCTTCGACTGGACCGTGATGAAGATTTTTATTTCAACAGCTGCAAATCATAATGATCAAATTTGAAGCTCTAAGGAGAGAACATTTGCTTTGTAGAAAAATGCATCTTTTAGTTGGTTCTAAATCTCCAGCTATGCCTCAATAACAAAGTCTTCCATTCAGTTTAAAATTTGAAGGAAGGAAGGCAGGCAGGCAGGCAGGCAGGCAGGAAGGCAGGCAGGCAGGCAGGCAGGCAGGCAGTGGTGGGATTCAAATATGTGAACAACCGGTTCTCTGTGTGGATGCTGCTTCCAGAAGTCCATTCTGGGCCTGGGCAACAAAAAAATAGCTATCAGTTCTGCCAAAGTGGTGCGAAGTGGCTGAATCTCACCACTAGAAGGAAGGAGAAGGAGGGAGGGGGAGGGAAGGGGGAGGGAGGAGGAGGGAAGGGGGAGGGAAGGGGGAGGAAGGGAGGGAGGAAGGGAGGGAAGGAAGGAAGGAAGGAAGGAAGATTATCCAATTTCTAGTTTTCTCTCAAACATAGTTTGAACCCAAACCTAACCAAAGATTAGAGAAAGATCATTTTCTATGTAGGACAACCATTTAAATTCTTTTAAACAGAAATCCTTTTAGAAATAGCATGGAGGCATGAAACAAACCTAGATAAATAAATACTGCTCTGTGGTCATGATCACCTGCAGGAATTATTGCCCTATGGAGAAATAATGTGTTTTTGGCAGAAAATCTAGATTGCTGTTTTTGATTGCCAAATGTTCCCCTGTGGAACTGTAACAGGTCCAGGTAGCCATGAGCCTATCTAATAAAAACAAAGGAAAATCAACATTCGTTCTACAAAATTATTCTCAACCAAATTTCTTCTACTGTCATCAAAGATCATAGTAATTATGAACAACCTAACAAAAAGACATTTTCTGCATGTTCAGAATAAGTAATCCTATGATTTTGTAAGCATCATTTATTGTTATTGCTTTGCCAGGACTTAGAACCTATATAATGCTTCATTTGCAGCATGAAATCAAATACTGAATACTTGCTTTATAATCTGTTGGTGATGCTGGTTTTTTCTTCACTCCCTACTTTTATTTAATCATAATCATGTTAAATCTTTCTGAAATAAAACCATGTCTTCCACTTAATTTTTAACACAATGAGCTGAAGTGTGACTGTTTCAATGGTTCTCAAACAGGTCATCACAGAAGTGATGGGGAAGCTTTACATTATTCAGCTCAATGGCTTTACAAAAATTTAAACCAAGGGATTGGGCATAAACCCAAATGAGTTCAACAAAGGGGAAAAAAGGTATTAGAATCAAGCAGGGCATCCATTCTCTTTTCAAGTGCGTCCTTGAGACCCATAAATTTCTTTTCCAGTAGAAATGTCATTGTTGACAAAGTATAAGGAAAATATAGCCTGCCCTTGCCGAAAGGATATGCCTTTTGATACAATTTTTAAAAAGAGAATTGAATGTGATTCAGAGAATGCTACCTGGCATATGGTGGTTTAGATAACAAGGTAACATATGAGGGGGCACCTTTATATGATCAGGAGTTGTTTTGCAAATTACCTGCTTTCTAGTGCACTCTAAATCATTCCCTATGTTGACAAAACAAGAAAAATATCACAGGATTATATATAGTACAAATGAACAGGCTCAAATCATAATATTTTGGAATATTATGAAAAGATCCAGCTCCCACAGAAGTCTACAATTCTGGAAAAGGTGGAAGGAAAAAGAAAAAGTTGACTAGCTACAAGGTAGAATGACTGAATTAGAGGAATAACGAGTACACCATTGGAAGGCCTGAAGAGCCAGATTGATCATCCTGAAAGTCTACGTGGTTGCTAAAAGTCAACACTCAAATCCAAAACAGGTCTCCACATTGATTTAAATTTTATATCAGAGGTTTTTAGATACAACATACTCCTGTAACTTGTCATTTTTAATAGAAATATGTTGGTAATGTCCAGTGAGAACCATAAAGAATTATAACAGCTTTTTCCAGTTCTGTACACTTTCTAGGAATATATGGTTCAGTGCCATTTAATTAAAAATATAGTACTTTGAAAAGATATATTTAAAATTGATCCCATTATATTATTAATGGTTTTCCAAAACTGTTAAGGTTTACAGCATTGCTGCCAAATATGAAAAAAATAATCTAACATGACTATTACATTTTCAACAATTAAAAAAAATACGTATTTTCACAATCAATGCTACATATAGATCCACATATACTAATTTTCTCTATGTGTAATATTGACAGTAAATTTCATATTTTTCTTTTACTGATGCTTCTGGTGTAAAGTTCTGCATCCATTTAATCCTACAGTTTTTGATTTGCTTAGTTTCTGAATAATACTTCAGCACCAGATTACAACGAAATTCCTATAAATGATCTGAATTATGCACTATAGGTTTTTCAAATACAATAAAAATTTCTTAGTTTTCCACATTGGTTTTGTAATTCCTTTGATATACTACTTTTTCATATAAATATACTAGTTGTACTATTTTCTTTACTATTTATTTGTAGGTATAGATACTTGTAAGCTGAAACAAAACACCTGATATTATTACCTTCATTGCATATGTGTCTGTATGTCTGTCTGTATCTGTGTAGGTGTATGGGTGTTTGTGTGAGAGGTGATAAAGTGTTGTTCATCTTCTATTCTTCTATAACAGTGTATAGAAGATATGCACTGTTATACACTATAATAGCCTATTTCTCCCCAATGTATTTAGACTACATTTTTTTAAAACCAAAAGAGCATATAGCAAATAAAAAAATGCAGACATCTGTATTGCTACTAGGCGAACAGTGTATAGGACTTTGGGATTCAGCATATGACCTTTTAGATTTCTAACAACCCTGGTTAATGTGTGACAGTGATTACGTTTCATAGTTTCCTAGATATGATTCACAAAGGTTATACAGATAACACATTTTAAAGTAGTCCAGTGACAGCACACGCCGTGTGTGACATTTTAATCAGCTCCAGCCACCTTAGTGGAATTGCCCCTTAGACATCTGGGCTCAGCAGGAAAAAAGACTGAAAGTGCTTGAAGTGTCTTACTATTAGGCAGCTATGCTTTTGAACCTTAACCAGTGGAGATCATTGAATGCACACTGGGAAGGTAATGCAGCTTTGCTTAGTCCAAACTCACCTTCTCATTACCTGACATAAACGGGATCACTGACTGTCTCAATCTAAATGAAGATGAGTTTACATTACTTGGCTAAGAGAGAAAAAGATGGGCATGGGCAGGCCATCCTGAGTCAGAATTAAGATGCATGGTGAAGCTCTATAATGTTTTATGTATTAGGAAGGTAAAAAGAAATCAGAAACCTTTCAATACATCAGATTAAAAAGATGTTCCCATGCTAACTGCGCCACAGGTTAAAAACCACTCTAAGCAATATTTTGTATTTGTATTTTTTCTGAAAGAACATTTTTTTTAGTTGAGTACAGATAGTCCTCGACTTACAACAGTTGATTTTGTGACCATTCAAAGTTACCATGGCACTGAAAAAATGATTTATGACCATTTTTCACACTTAGGAGCTTTGCAGTGTTCAAAATTCAGACCCTTGGCAACCCGATCAGTTTTATGATGGTTGCAGTGTCCTGGGAACATATGATCACCTCTTATGAGCTTCTGACAAGGAAAGTCAGTGGGGAAACCAGATTCAATTAACAACCGTGTTACTAACTTAACAACTGCAGTGATTCACTTAATAACTGTGACAAGAAAGGGCAAAACTCATTGACCAAATGTTTTATTTAGCACAGAAATTTTGGGCTCAATTACGATTGTACGTCGAAGACCACCTGTGCATTACGAAAAAGTTTATATCAGAAAAATCTTTGCTTTAAAAACTTGCACCTGGTGAAAGAATTAAAAAGAAGGGTAGTGTAGAAATTTGGTTATGGTAAGGTGATTCGTATTAAAAGTTAGATGGAATCTGCACACAAAAGCCCTCTGTGTTGGGCAAAGTTAAGAGTAGCAAAGGGACACAGATTTTTTTAAGAAATCAAAGAAACAGAACCACTTTACTAAAGTTACAGTACAACTGACCCAGTTTTGATTCAGCTTTTTCATATTTCTTCTTTTAGATTTTATTATCTAGTGTTTTCATATTATTGGGACTGAAATATAAAACCATTATATGTGTGTGTATATGTACTGTATATATTAATCTACACATTTTTAATATGTAATCAGTTCACCCAGATAAATGTATAATAATATTTACAGAGGGAAGAGGTTGGGGCCCTGAGTTTCAGATTCACATTACACAAGCAAAACATTAATGCCTAATGGACAGATGTTCACTGAGAATGTATTACTTCTACATTTGTAGAAAAGTGTCCCTCTTTGAAAGGGACTTAGATATTTCAATAAAATGAACCTCTGTTGATTTTTAATTAGACCCTGCAATAGTGATGCCTGATCCTGTGTTGTTGCAGCAGAAGTATAAGTGCTTCACAGAAACAAAAGAAACACTTATGTACAGCTGATTATTCTTTAAATATACCTTCTTCCATCACTCTTTATTTCCAGAATATATCACAGCAGGAAATGCCCTGAAAATGGCTCAGTGAACTTTAGCTGTGGCATTTTAACAAGCCTAAATGATTTAAAGTTTGCACAGAGCTTGTTATTTGAGTGGGCACAATTAGTATGAAGGGAGCATTGCTTGACTGCGCTGAGCTTGAATTCTTCTGGTCTGACCCATTAGTTGCTGAACTGTGCACAGACACTGCATTATTGCAGGCAGATAAGGGCATTCATTATTTTTAGTAATAGCGGCAGAGAGACCACAAGAGGGGAGGCACTTGGATAATGGTGTTCTCCTCCCTTGCTTTCCTCTGTAATTGTTATTTAAGTTCAACATTTTATTAAGGTTATGCATTCAGAGACAATGAAGAGATAATTAGTAATGTGCCTGCAATTAACATATAAGGGGATAAGCTGCATCATGATCATTCACACAGTTGTTACATTATGAGACATTATAATAATTCTGTGATGCAAGATAAACTGAATATTTCTTTCTTACTTCAGGCATTAGCCTAATCAGAGAAATTCTATTCTTCTTTGGTCCATCCAGATTTAGATAGTGATGTCCAATAACTGTTTTCACAATTCTATCCTAGGTAGACACCAAATGGTGGAATTTCTTGTTATGAGCTCAACTACAGGTTGTACTCAACTTACAACTGTTCATTTAGTGACCATGCAAAGTTACAATGGCACTGGAAAAAGTGACCGTTTTTCAAACTTATGACCATCACAGCATCCACACGGTCATGTGAACAAGATTCAGATGCTTGGTGACTGACTCTTATTTATTATGGTCGCTGTGTCCCTAACCCTAACCCTTTTGTAACAATCTGGCAAGCAAAGTCAATGTATTAAGTTAAGCCAGATTCACTAAACAACCATGTTACTAACTTAACAACTGTGACAAGAAAGGTCATAAAATGGAGGCAAAACTCACTTAACAATTGTCTCACTTAGCAACAGAAATTTTGGGCTTGATTGTGGTTATTATTCAAGGACCACCAGTACTTAAATATGTTGTGTTCAAAAATCTGAAGAGAAGATGACCAAGCACCTACTTCAGTGGTGGGATTCAGCCAGTTCGCACCACTTCAGCAGAGCCGGTAGGATTGGAAGGGACTTCAGAGGTCATCTAGTCCAATCCCCTGCTTGAACAGAAGATGCTATGGCATTTCAGATACATGGTTGTCCAGTCTCTTCTTAAAAACTTCCAGTGTCAGAATACCCACAATGTTTAGAGGCAAGCCATTTGGTTTGTTTGTTTGTTTGATGATGGAATTTATGAGGCAGCACAACTCCAACAGTGTCTGTTTGTTCTGATCAGTGTTGCTTTGGGTTGAACCCACACGTCTGTCTTGCTTTGAAGCTTTGTGATTTTGCAGGATTTTAGGGGTTGCTTTTACAACATCCTACTGGATGGTCACTAAAGACCACCAAGATCAGGGAAAGTTATGCAAGTAGTCTTCAACTTACAACCATTCATTATGTGTCCATTTGAAGCCACAACGGCACCCAAAAAACTGACCTATGACTGCTTTACTCCTATGACTCTGTGGCATCTCCATGATCACACGGTCAAAATTTGGATGCTTGGCAACCAACCCACATCACTGATAGCCCCACAGTGTCCTAGGGCCATGAGATCCCCCCACCCCTGCGACCCTCCAACAAGCAAAGTTGAGTAGGTGGTGATTGAAAATGTATCAGAAAAGCCATTTCACTTTCATTTGACATCCATTATAAAGTGAGATGAAGATGGCCCACATGAAGACTCAAAGGTATGGAATCCAAGTCTGATCCTAGTTTGCTCTAACTATCTTCCTCATATAAGAGACACTGTATACAACACACACACACACACACACACACACACTTTCTTTAAATAGGGTGATTTGTTCCTTGATATTCTCTTGGGAAATTAAAATGACAGATCATCTGTTTAAACAGAGTGGTAATGCAATAACTGTTTTGATAGTATTTGTCAATTTAAACTAAAGATATTAAATCTATGAAGAGTTTTCTGTTTCTTCAATTCATGCTTTGAACCTTACATTCTTGAGACAAATATTTTGCTCATTTCAAAGACCTGACAAATGTAGCAGACTTTAATTTTGAAAGGGAGTACAGCTATTCTGTGGACAACAAAAATATAACTCTATTAATATTTGCTGTTCTCCAAATGCATTCTTTCTGGATGACTGCTATAAATATCTATGTGTCAGAAGAACATAAGTGAGATGAAAGTTCAACAAAATTTCTAGTAGAGTGAATTATAAGTTATTTTTCTTTCAGTATCAAAACTTAATCCTTTAAATAAATATACAGTGTAACATAACTGTTTTTTCCAAAACATTATCTCTTTGATCTAACTGATAAAAGAATATTGCCCACTTACATTCATTAAAAGGGTAAACATTTTTATTTTAATTTCTATCTCAGTACTTCCTGAAGAATGTATAGTTCAATTTATCACTATTGATTCAAGTCCTTTGTTTCTTTGTCATTCCAATCATTCAATCATTTGTAGTAAAGATATGTTAGTAATAGCATTACAACATATGCAATCAGATACTATAGAAGGATTCTTCAGCTATTTGTCCACATTCACATAAAGTTGAAACTAGGAAAAGAAGAAGTAGGAAAAACCTGTCCCTTTCTTTTTCTTATTGTGTCTTCTTTCCTCAGAGGAGAACCTACAATATATTCATATTAGCTTGTGATTGTGATATTCTATGTGATCCATGACTCTTCATCATTTGGGTGGCAGAAGACATGGAGGTTGCAGAGATATCAGAAAAAATAGGAGCTCAATACACAGTTCTATTCTCTAACTAGACTCAAGATCTCACAAATAGAGATCAATGTCTGAATTATATTATTTGTTGCACAGTCAGCCAGATGTTCAAAGTGGATTTGCCATTTTTCTTCACTATTGAGTACTTCCCAAGGACCTAGCATAGACAGATGTAGGTGTTTGATGGTGTTACAGATATCCTTACAGGATGTAAGCTGTTCTAAGTAAAGCTGCCTTTTGCAATAGACTGATAGTGAATTTGTCAATGCCAATGATGTTCCAGTTGTTTGGGGATTGCACCCAAGGCAGCTATTACTATTGGTACTATTTTTACTTTCTTTTGCCACAGTCATTCTATTTTTTATTTGCAGGTCTTTTGTTATCTTCTCCAGTTTTTTCTCACTTCCACTATCTAGACTTTTTGGACTTTCTTATCAATAATTGTTAAATCTGGAATGTTATGTATCAGGTGCTTATCTGTTTGAATTTTAAAGTGTCAGAGCAATTTATCTTCTTCATTTTCTATTACTCTCTCTATTTTATAGTCCCACATGTTCTTGCTTTCAAGCACATGGTATCTCTTGCAGATCTTCCAATGCACCATTGTTGCTACTTTGCCATGCCTTTGTAGTCAGTCTGTGCAATCTTCTTGCAGTAGCTAACTAGGTCTACTGTTTCTTTAGCTTCTTGGCAGAGATAGCATTTGCTGTCTTCTCAATTCTGGCTTTGCAAACATTAGTTCTTAAGGCTTGGTGAGAATTATTAAGATTCATTGCACAGTCAGAGTGGATTTGGCATTATTATCCACATACTGAGTTCTTCCCAAGAACCTGTGATATATCTTATACCAATCCCATTCCCCATTTATGATATTATAGGGCAAATTCTGCAGGAAGTAATCAGACCATGCCACTAACTTAATATACATAAGTTGGTTTTTCACTTTGACTTTATGATATTTACATCCATCTATTTTGATAGACTCAGTGGGATAGAAAGATAATTTTTTACTGAAATGCCTTATTCATGGTGCAAAAGGCACACTTATACTTTGCAGTTCCACTAAAAACTATGAAATCCCATTTTATATATGTGGGTATATGTAGGTCCCAGAGACAGCTAATTTTACTTTGATTTTTCAGTCTATTTATATACATACACCATTTCACAAGGAAACTGATCATTTGAAACAGTTGACCTAGTTGGTGTTGGTGTATGTCTCTTTGCATAGTATATAGGTTCCAGTTTGATATATGAAGCAAAGGCAAATGAGTTACACAATGAATCATTAATAAGAGTCAATGAATTCACTCCAATACTATCAATAGAAATTCAGTTGATCCAATCAAAAGTAAAGGGTTTTTTGCTGTTAACTCCAGAGAACCTAAGATCATTGCACACTCAAAACTCAGGGTTTTCAATAGACAACTTCACAAAATCTGCCCATAGTTTGATTTGTTTGCTTGTGTCCTACTTAAAGTTATGTTGCTTCAGGTAGAAGCAATTAAATCAGGAGTGAGAGGTGCTATCAAACAAAAGCACATACATAAATTGTTGGTCTGGATGATTACTCCAGCAGATCCAGATTAACAGCTTATTTTCTCAATATATGTGCATGAAAAATGAAGTCTGCTTTGTATTCTGCATATCCAACAGTATCGAAGGTCACTTTTTATAACATTTAATGCTTCAATGAACTTAGTGTTAAATACTTCGGTGTTAGTTATATTTGTTTTGGCCCCTGGATAAATTACAGCCAAATAGGAATGTAATGATAGCACTGCCCTTGATTTATATTTCTAAAAACACTTAATCTAAATGGTTTGGTGAGAGACGGAATTAAATATACTGCACCATAAAGAGGTTCAGTCTGTTATTATTTTTAAGGTTGTGTCAGCATTAATGTTTCCATTATAGGTCTTGTTTACTTGGAGTAATATTTTACCTATTAAGATTTCACTTGGGTTGGAAATATAGATGAGGTATACAAAGCATTACTGTTCAGTCCAAAAAGAAGGCTTTGTTCTTTAAATTCAACAAGTACATGAAGTAAAGGTTATTGCAATAAGCAAGTGAAAAATATTGCATTCATGGAATTATGTCTTTGGATACATGAGCTATTGGATACATTTGTTTGAAAAATGGCTATTTGCAAGGTATTGTACTTAATCAGTATTAAGTTAATTGGGGGAACTTCTTAGTAAAAGGTACAGGTGGTGTCCTACTATATATAGACCTATATGTGCTAATATGTGTATGTGTCTACCTATCATCTATATGTCTAAATCTAGTAAGAGCAGGACCCAAACTGAAATAATAAATCAGGTTAAAGTGTTAAGATCTGCCTTGTAATTTCTCAAAATTGCAGAAAACTTCTCTTTTTATATTCTATTCTGAGGATGGTGAATCCTTTCTCTAGATAGTATTTTTCATTTAGTTTATTGCTAAAAATGGTGGAGGGATTTTATTTTATGTTACATATTTTTGTAGCATTGATTGCCTTCAGTGCCTAATCTGAAAAGCTTAGAGAGAGAGAAATATTTCCAACCCTTGGAATTTAATGGGAGAATGGGAATTTGGGAAGGCAACAAATTACTGTATATTGCAAAAGAAAAAAGAAAAAAAAGATGCTATCCATGAGCATTATATCAAATTCCTGTTTGAGAATCCTATAGCAACCAGGCGGACACTAAATATATTGGAGCTTCCCCAGGACTCCCTGCCCCAAACTAGGGGAGTAAGAATAACTAAAATGTGGCCTGCCCTGAAGAGGTTTTTGTCTTTCACCTTCCCCCTTAGGGGTAACATAAAAAGAATACCAATAGTTTATCCATGCCATTGCTAGATGATTTTTGATCATCTGCAATCACATAGCACATGCTAAAACCACCCAGCCTGGATCTCTAAGCATCTTCCAGAGTTGGTGGTTCTGGCAGCTTGCAGAAATTCTAAAACCTGGAAGCATTTTCATCAGTGCTGTGTGGAAAATGCTGAAGAAATCACAGTTCAGCAACTGCCTGAACATAGTCTGAAGTTATCTAAACTACAGCATCAAGGCAAATCAGATATGAGCATTGGCAAAATTGTTAATATGACTTCCATTGCCCAAATTGCTTCACTAAAGCAAATCAAAGTTATATATAAGCTGGATAGATCTTAAAGGGTGTTTCACTTTGATTAAAATTCCCTTTGCACTTGAAGTCTGTTGAATCCAATGTCATTTAAGAGCTTTCTTTTTAGAAAAAAACAGGCATCACGATTAAGGTTTATATTTCACTAACATCTTCAAAAAGCTTATATAATTGGTGCTTATTTGTTGAAGAAACTTACTTTAATAAAATACCTCCTTGTATCAGCATTTTTTTTTTAAAAAAATGTGGATGGTGTCTTATATTAAGAAACAGACAAATCTGAATTTCTGTCCTATTTAACTAGATATTATCAGTATGTAGAAACTGAGATTTTTAAGCCTTATATGATGACAATGTATGCATTGGATAGGAAAATATTCTGAAAAGTCTTTTTTCCCCTTTGTACTTGTTTTGTACACTTGAGATAATTTTCAGAAAAAATAAACATGTTTCCTTGGATTTTCACTGTTGCATTGAGCTCATGTTAAGAAAGAGGAGAGAAAACATACACTTTTAGTAAATGCAATCTAAATTAATTATGAGTATGTCTTTGCTGAGCCTCTACAAAATATCTTCCTATGATAAAGCTTAACTTTTAATTACAAAATCCATTTTTGGGGTTTTTGAAAAGAATCTTTGCTTGAGATCATTTAAAAAAAATCATTTTTATGAGCAATCATAACTTTTCTTTGTTGTCATCCTAACAAGATAAACTAATTTTCAACAACACATAGTCCTTTGAGATCTATGTACTATATTTAATATTCTTCTTATTAAAATATATTTAAACATTTGAAACCATTTATTATGATTTTGGATATGGAAAGCAGTGCAGGATGAGAAAACTTCAAAAGCAATAATACGTTGTTTGCATTATCAGGGGCTCAATGGCTCATTATAAATTCCTTTTCCATATAACCATGTTGTTAAAAAGATTAAGTTCCATGCTGTAATTGGGATTCACTTCAACATCAAACAAATTTAATTCTTCAAGTGTCATTAATGTTCTTGTCCCTTAAAACATTAATACATTCTTATCCCTCTCTCCCACTTTATTTGTACTTTAGAAATAAATTACTACACTTAACAAGATTAGAATTATGGCCATCCATGACAAAGTGTATTTCATATATGGGGATTTCATGACATTATCACAGTACATCACAAACATTTAAGATGAAAAAAATCTACAAAGCCTTTCAAATTTGTTGGATGACATCATAAAGCAACAAAAATTAAGGAAATAATTAATTTATTAATTTCTGACAGTTATTATAACCCCTTGTCTCCTCTGTCATTTAATTAGGCTACTCAGCACAGCAATCCTCTAAAAAAAATGCAAAGGTACTATCAAATACTTTTTGGTAACTAAAAGAAAAAAGAAAACAAATACCATATCTAATATTTTATTTTCATGGCTGGCTAAAATTTAATTATCTCAGTATTATCTATGACCCCTTGTCATTTGATAAAGTTTATTATATAAGAATAAAAACTCCAGTGAGTTGCATATCATTCTTGTAGGCATTTTTGTTTGCAAACATCTAAGAATAGGAAGATATTTTAAAAGGTTATTGACCATGTAACTCCATGGAGATCACACACCCCTAGAATAAAGACATTTAAGAAGTATAAGAAATATACAACTGAAAGAATGTACAGATTGTAAAGGATGGTGTACATTTTGTTTACTTTAATGGCTATCATTTTCTGCCAATAGCTAGAAATACACCAGCAAAGTTTTAGAGTACAACATTATAGATGGGAATAAATATGCTCATAAGCTATTTCTTTCGTAACAGAAGAAATATTCAAGAACACCATTATAACAGTCATAACTTTCAATTAAACTGGAAGATGTCTACTATAGAATTATGGAGGTGGAAGTGGAAAGGAACTCATTGTGCTGACTTAGAAGCTTGTATTCCACCAACAATCAGACAGAAAATGACAAATATTTGGGACTGGCAGCCAATCCAAGAAACTACTATTTCTAAGTTATCCAATCTGTATGTATAAGGCAAAGAATACCATCATGAAAAGAAGCATTGCATGGATTTTCCTTGCATTGAATGTACATTTTAAAATACAAGATGCTCCATCGAAAGCTGAGAAACCTCTGGAACATGTAAACCACAATGTCAGGTAATGCTTTAATATTTTAACTAATATTATTTTTTTTACACATTCCCTTCCCTTATTACTCAGTGAAAGTATATAACTTCATGGAAGATAATTTCATAGAATTTCTTTCAAACTACATTTGGTTTTAGCAATTATCTGGTAATGGACCTACTTGAGAATCTACCATTGAGAATCTACCTACTATTTGCCACTATTGCTACTTGAGAATCCCCTGGAATCCTTTTGATCTGGCATTTTATTTTATACAGATATAGAATGATAAAATATATGGGTTGGAGATTATCTAATCCAATTCCTGGCCCAGTTAGGAATCTACTATTGCAATGTCTCTGACAGATGGCCATCTAAATCTTTGTTCAATGATTTGCAGCCAATGCATTCTGTGCACTGTTGAACAGCTCTTATTGTTAGGATTTTTTTCTTCCAGCCCACTAAAATCTATTTTCTGGTAATTGAAACCTGTTGTTTCTTGTTTTAGTTTTTTAGAAGAACTATGAACAATTATGTATCATATGCTACATGATAGCTCTTCAGATATTTTGTAATTGCTACCAGGTCTTCCTATTGAGTTCTCTTCATCACTATATGTAGACCTATACCCCAAGTCACATGAGTAGACTACTGTTCCTGCAATGGAATTTCACTTTCTCATCTTTGCTCTGCATGTGGAGGATATTCCAGTAATTCATAGCATAGATTTGGGGTTTTACAAGATACAGAGGAAGGAAAGAAGAGAGCAGGAAAGAAGGAACAATCTAAGGAATTCTACACATAAACACATCATAAGGAGAGGGATATCAGCAGTGTCCATTCAACAGGCAGACTTCATTGTGTATATCACAATGTATTTAACTATTAAACTAACCAAAGAGAGAAGCAACCTAGAACTAAGGAGAAACTTCCTGACAGTTAGAACAATTAACCAGTGGAACAACCTGCCTACAGAAGTGGTAAATGCGCCAACACTGGAGGTTTTTAAGAAGAAACTGGACAGCCATTTGTCTGAAATGGTATAGGGTTTCCTGCCTGAGCAGGGGGTTGGACTAGATGACCTCCAAGGTCCATTACAACTTTATCATTATTATTATTATTATTATTATTATTATTATTATTATTATTATTATTATTATTATTATTATTATTATTATTATTATTATTATTATTATTATTTAATGTTGGCTTTATCAACAATGTTACTGTTTAAATATTTTATCAGGTCTTAGCTTGTCAGTTCTGCAAAGTTAAATAAATAACACAGAGAAGATTTTCCACTGGCCTTTACCCTTTGTCTGTAGTGAATTGCACTAATCTTTGTCTTTCAAATATAGGCTTCTTGTTCAAACCCAGGAAGACTCCAGGATACCTACTGTAGCAGACTGCAGAATCTGAAGTTCAATTCGTAATTCACCCCAGGAGTATCACTTTAAAATGAATGTAGGAAGCAAAGAGAAGGAACCATTTAAAAATAGATAATTTTATAGTAAACTTGACACTTTAACTATTAATTGTTTAGTTCTATTTTTCTCATTGACAATGAAACTATAGTGCAATTATTTGCCCACATGGAGTCTCGTCCATATGGAAAAGGATTAATTATATTATACTGCAGAATCTTATAAACTGTTTCTGAAATTGCATCTCATCTGGGGAACCTGAGAAAAACTTTTAAAAGAAATAAAACATCTTTTTCATTTATTACTATTCTTTTTTTTTCCTCCCAGCTGTATTCAATCGTGGTACTGACAGAATTCATTTGGCCTCAAATGAAGCATAAGCTGGCCTCTCATTGTGACAGTCAACCATTATCTGCTCTGTAGAAAGTTCATATACTCCATATTTTTCAGGTGTTGGGTACATTCTTTGCAAGATAGGTATCATTCATCGAATTATACCTAGTGGAAATAAAAGGTATTCCTTTATATCTTTTCTGATCCCATATAATTAATTCCCACAGCTTCAGGTTTTCTCTCCATTTCTTTTTATTTCTATATAGCATATTCCCTTGGCAGAGTGAAACAATGCTGTGTACGTATGAAAGCCTGACAGAATATCACTATTTTTTTCTACCCTCTGTAATTTTATATACCAAGAAATATCCCTGAATGTATGCAGTGTTTTCAAGGTCTTAAATCTTCACAGGTATGAAGATGTTTCCAGACCACAGTAGGTTGTTCTAAATTTTTGCTGGTGACACAGAAACAGAAATTGTTTCTAAATTTATCCTAAACAATATTATCCACAGCAGCAGATATTAATAATAGTTCTTCTATGAGAGAAATTGTTTTTAGTGATAAAGTTTTGCTTGGCAAGAAAAAAAATCATTTTGGTAAAACAAAAAGAAAAATAACACAAACACACATACACATATATGTGTGAATTCATTCTTTTATATGTAATAACATGTAAGAAGATGTAACAGAAAACGCAAAACAAGAAACATTTAAGGGATTTTATGGTCAGTAAAAGGAAAAAGAACTATAGTGTAATTGAATTGGTAAGTACTCAGAAGTAAGTCAAAATCTAATTTTGGTCTGGTTATTAACCCTATGTTAAAAAAGGGGCTGAACAGATATCAGTAACAATGTGATATACAAGCAGACTTGAAATAACAAGTGATCTTCTGCCCGATACCTGATAAGTATGATATGCATTCAACAAAAAAGTGGCAACTTTCAAAATGGTTTCATCCTGTTAGTTGGAGGAAAGATTAGTCACATAATGGGGGTCAGGCCAATCTTGATATTGAATGACTGAATTTATATAGCTGCCCATCTCACATAAGTGATTCATTATGGCACTCTCAATTAAAATAACAAAATTAAACCCTATTAAACTAATTACAACAAAACTGTTAAAATATTATTTATTAATTGATTTATTAAATTTATATTTGTTCAAAGTGACTAAGCATTTAAATTAAAAGAATTTAAAGCTACAAAAATGTGAAATGTGGAATCAAAATCTTACACACAAGGCAGCCATTTTTCAGGCTCCCTATTTCTATGGAATCCCCAGCCTGATGGCAAAACTAAGTTTTTAGCACCTTCTGGAAGGCCAAGAGGGTCAGGGCCAATCTAACCTTGGAAGTTGATATTCCAAAAAGCAGATGCATGCATGCTAAATAAATATATATATTTCTAATATATATGTTAGAAGTTGCAATAAAGAAGGATATGAATTATTGTTTTAATCGGCCCAATATTATGGACATAGATCCTCTTGGAATATGATAACTCATTAAATAATCCATGGGATATTGGAGACTTTGTGTAATTACTGCTTGTTTACTACTTCATTATTGTTACTATATTGACATTGTAAACTTTTGTTAGATACCCAGAAATGGACGACCATATAAATCAAATTAAATAAATAAATACTCCACAATTCCACTTACAACAACAACAGTTTTCATTTAGAAGATCACTATGAGATTTAGTTGTCCTTACATGGACATATATGGATTAATTTTGGAAAAACATGGATATATGAAATATCATATTTCCTATTTAAATTAAAAATAAGTAAAATTAATATTAGCTAGGAGTAATAAATAATTTTGATGGGAAGCTGATCCTACCGAATGAGATTTTTAAAAGCCTTTTTGTCCTTTCATGAACATGAATGAGTTCATTCAGAGGGACAATTAATATTTTTTATTAAAAAATGAACTAAAATTAGCACCAAGTAGGAACAGTAGAGATTTTTCAAAGAAAAGCTCACCTCAGTGAATAAGACTGATAAAAGTGTTACTGATTAATCTTGAGGTTATCTTTGTTTCTGTCATCGATTGTTCTGTAAGTATGAAAAATAACAGTTTGAAAAAATATGGCCTATCAGTGTCAAAACTTGGTGAAAACCTAAAACTGACACAATTCATTATTCAAAAAATGGATGTAACATGTAAAGCATTATGAAGCTTATCAAGATATAGCGCAAATGGTAAATTGCCACATTATTTATGTGTTGCATATAGAAGAATAATGCCCTTAAGACATTATATATGTTTCTGTTCCAATCTATTTAAATAGAAGAGAAATGTAGACAAGGAGCAATCTACTGATTCATAGATCCACAACCAATAAATGCTCTGAAATCCAGAAAGCTTCTGAGTTTCTTTCTTTCCTTAATGATTTCTGGTCACTGAAGCAGTAATTTTTTAAAAAATCATTTTAAAAATATTTAAATTAATATTTAAATATATTACTTATTTAGGCTGAGAGAAAGATTTCTAGTTAATGCAGTAAGAAGCCATTTTTATTTGTTTATACATTATACAAGGTAATACATGGACTTAGGAAAGGGCACTATTTGGAATATATATATATATATATATATATAAGTCCTACCTGAAGCACTAATATGGGTCACTTTCAGCAAGACTTTGTTCTTCCTTATGACACTTATTTTTATTTAAATTGGGAGTTGGTAGCATATATAGATTTTCTGTAAAAGTCCATGTGAGAATGGAACAAAAAGAACTTTTGTGAAAGTGATTGCAGGGAAAGCTTCATATGCGTAATCAGTGGTGGGATGGACTTCCGGAAGGGGCATCCACACAGAGAACCAGTTGTTCACATATTTGAATCCTACCACTGTGTGTAACCCCAAAGGTTGCCCCAGAACCTACAAAAAGTATATGTAGTAATTCTTCTCCAAGGGTTGGAAACAGAGCAGTGATTGTGGAGAGAGAAATCTGACACTTTGGAGTTCCTGCAGACATTTATAAACATCACAGGATTGTTGTGGAGAAAATATGAAGAGGGAGATGCATTGAATAAGTTCACTGCCTTGAATTATTTATAAAAATAGTAAAGGCAGGATACAAACAAGCAGATTAAATAGTTTTGTTTCCATTCCAGTTTGAAAGAAAGAAGGGCAAAAAAAGAAAAAGAAAAAAGAACTAAGGGGGTATCAAGACACCTCTTTTTCCTGATCTCACTCTTCTGTCCAGCTGACACACTGGAGGATTCTCTTTATTCAATGGACCTTGATGGCCAATCTATGTCCCCTGAACCCAAACTGCAGGCAGGCACACCAGAAGGGGACAAAAAGCCATGGACATTGTCTTCCTTGGTGTAATCTCTCCATCCCTGCCTTTCCTAACTGGAATACTTTGTCTCCTATCTCACATTTTGTCTTTTAAAATTGCTTTTGACTGATGAGTTAGCTGTTTCTTTAAAGCCTTACCTCCTTCTATCTTACTAAAAAAAAAACTTAAGAGTTTTTCTAGGAACAATCTCTTGGGTGGAGCCTCTTTGCGTTAAGTAGTCTCTAATTCTTTGCACTCCACAATTTCACACTTTTGATATATTTTCAATTGGTTCTTTTTCTTCCACTTGTTTCCTTGGGACGACCTCCTCCCTTCCATTTTATGTTGGTTTCATTTCTGATTGTCTACTAAAAAGCCATAGATCTCATCCTGTGGTCTAATTACTTATTTTCTACTACTTACAAGGCCTTGTTCCTACATCCTTCTGTTTATGAACCCTGGGCACCCAGATTTGTAACACCTTCGTTATTTTCTTGCCTGCAGTCTGCACCAGCTTCATTCATTCCTTAACTTTACTGCAACTCACAAGTTATATTTGCAACAGAATATTATAATAAAAATAAAAATAAGATCTAAATGCATACCCAATGTGTACCAATTGTTTTGTTTCATAAATACAGTACTGAAATATTAACTAGCCAGTATGATAGTATTTTATTGGCCAATGAATACTATCTTTTGATCCTTGAACAATTATTATCCATTACATGAATTTCTTCTGTTTTCTGCCAAACTTTATGACCTTCAAAAACTGCTTCAGAAAACTGAATGGCCCAAGAGAAGAAAATCTAAGTATTCAGAGTAGAAAACCCACTGAGTCAGATATCCAAATAAATAGAAATATAATTTCCTGCCCAGATTTTGCCTGTTCTTTTCTTTCACATTTCATTAGCAGTCAGCTAAGAACATTGTAAGTAAACAATAAAAGAATACAGCAAGTTCAAGGGAACACGTTGAATGACAACAAAGAAAAATAAATATTCTTTATATATTTGTCTTTATTCTTTATATCCTGTTTTGGAAGTCATCTTCTCCTAAAATTGGGAATGAACCTTTTGTTTGATATTGTACATACAAAACACAGCTACAGCCCCTACTGTGCTGCAGAAATTTTATTCAAACACGTGAGAAAGCAAGAGATCAAAGCTCAGGAAACCACTTTGATTCCCTCTCCCTTTTTTCTCTCATTGCTCCATTTTCCTCAGCAGGCTGTTTGGCTTCAAAGTGAAAAAGGAGCCCAGAGTTTCCTGCAGTCTCTTACGCCTCTCAAAAAGAGCTTCCTGTCTTAGGTGGTGTTTGCTTTCTTTCCCATAACAGTGGAAAATGGCCAGAAAGGACAAAGAGTTGCATTTTTCTTCTCTGTACTTATTTAAAATGTTTTTTCTGTCATTTCAAATAATAGAGCAAGTAAAGATGCCACTAATAGGGATATTACAATGCCATTGTCAGCCAAATATACAAATTATATGCACTGTAAGGATAAGAATATAATTTGCTTAGGTTATCATCAATATTGTATTGTTTTGTTAGGACCATAGAAGGTGAAGAAGTCAAGGGGAAAAAATAGTGTGCAGCATTTTTATTTATACAATTTATAGGCTGTCCATCTTACCTCAAGGTAACTCTGGGTGGCTTACAATGATAAAAGATAAAAAATCCCATTAAATTTGAGGGCACAGAATCTAGGCACATTATTCCCCCAGATTTTTCCAAAGGAAATAGACACGATTTCCTCATAATGGCCAGAAGTAACATTGCCATTGAGAAACTTCAGTAGCAGAAATTCCTATATGAGAACATCTGTTGGAATTTAATTAAAGTATGTGAAACCATGAAAAAAAAGATATAATTATGCAATGAAAGACTGGATGCTCACATACAGCTATCTGCCATCTCATAACTAAACAGACTTGAATGTTACTTATTAACTGTATGGCAAGAAATGACCAAATATACAACCAAATATACCAAACTATTTTTGTTTAGTGCATGGTCTTTTTTTGATTATATGCTTGGTTTTTTTCAGTCATTCTCCTTCCCTTTCATTCCACCACTTGACTATATACAATAACAATCAATCACACTGTTAGAAGAATAATTTGGGGGTTCCACGCACCCAGGTTGTGCAAGAACAAATCAAAAGTGAAATCTAGACATACTGTGAGATCTATTTATTCCCAAAAGCAAAGAGGTTTGTTTTGGGGGGTAGGCTACAGAAAAAAGTGGTCCAGAGACTTGGTTTTATAGGGGGACTGGTGTGGGCTTGGAAGGCATGGTTTATGTATGTGCTGGCTTTAGTGTGTGACTCTGTTAAAAGGTAATTGTCCTTCCTGCTGAGATGTGCAGATTGAGGTGCTTCTGCCCTGGATTTTAATCCTGAGGGAGTGTAAAATCTGGAAAGGAAGATCGCTCCTAGGTGTGGATTATTAAGGCATCTTCCATTATCCTGAGGGGATTCCTGTCTTCCCAATAGAGCAGTGAAATGCTAAGGGGGGGGGGCAAATTAGAGGACTTTTAACTTCAACAACTCAATCATTATGATGTTTCTCTGATTACTCATATTCCAATTTGAAAATCCCAATGGGAAAAGTTATCTCATGAGCCAAGGAGACCATCTGCCATTATCCTGCTTGTTGCTAAAAAAAAATTCAATACCATTATATGCTATTCATACAAATGTCTTTGAAAGAAATTTTTTATTTCATCAAACTGAATAAGAACTGGTGAAAAACAATGCTATTCCCCATTCTGGTCTTAGAAAACATTGTCATGAATGGAGAACAATAAAAATTCAAAGGGAAGTTGTTTCAATAATTACTGAGAAGAAATACTTAAATAAATCCATTTTTTTCTTTTTCTTTATTCAATTTATTGTGGGTAATCTGGTCTTGCAATTTGGGAAAAAGCTATCCTAGCCAGAAGAAGGTGGTGATCTGTGTACAGTGGTCTTTGTAGTCCTTGAACTAAAGGTTTCACATCCCTAGAGCCTTATTGTACCCCTCAAGCTAGGGTTGCTGGGAACATACAACTTTTTCAACTATTGTGAGGTGGAAAACACCTCAGGTTTACAATGTATATCTAAAATACAGATGGCATATTTAAAAGAAAGAAAAGAAAATACATCCATATTTGTGATGTAACTAGTAATGTTTGTGGCCCATTTTTAACCCTACCCCCCAAAAAAAGTATTACAGGTGGTATTTAAGATTGCCTAGCCTATTTTAAATTACACATTATTAACCTAATGAACTACAATTTTCTGCTTCCAGAGTCAACAGAGCCCACTATGGAAGTTGCTATTGCAATACAACACCTGGTGAGCTGTTTACCTGTTTACCTTCCATGGTAAACAGTTTCAAACTGGGTTTTATACATGATAATGTAGTCTGCTTAGCAATCACAGTTTTGTGAATTACTGTTTTATTTTGGTTTCATTTAATTTGCCCTTTGTTAATTACCATAAAAGTGGCAACATTTAGAAGATTAATCAGTAACATAATTAATGTTGAAAAACATTTTGAATGAAAGAATGAGCAAGGTATCTTTGTTTGTATCTAATTATCTACAAATAATCATACTAGTCAATTATTGCATACCTTCAATATTTAATCTACAATAAGATTGCATGTTTATTTGTTTGTTTGTTTGTTTGTTTGTTTAATTAAAACATTAAAGTAACCATTCATCTTATATCAAACTCTGGGTGCTTCCCAACCAACAATTAAAGCAGCATCAAAAATAAAGCAATATAATACATATATCTATTAAAACTAGTAATATTTATATATATTTATGTTTCATAATAAAATTATGGACATTTCTCTAATTTCCCAATCCATAATGAAACCATTTGTCTAATACATATTGGAAAATATAAAGAAACGTGTAAATGTCTTATTATCTAGGTTTTCATTCCACAATAAATTACAGAGGTGGTAAATAAAAATTATTTCATCTAAAGATAAAAGCACTGACAAAATTAGATATACAGGTCACTGCGTATTATAGGATTCAATTATTTTTGCCATTTACACAATGTTTTTTTCAAAAACATTCCAGCTTTTTCTAAAGTACTTGTTATTAATTTCACTTCCCACAGTTCAGCAATCATATACAAAGCTTTAAAACACAAATTAGAAGCACTCAAACATTTACAGGGTCTTTCTACAGGAAGTAATTACCCTGCTTGATAAAAAGCTAAATCACTGGAAACTTAAAAGGTATTCCAGGAGTGGCATTCTCTTAGTTATTTAGTATTTCCAGAGGGAAACTCATTATTAATCACTTTAATAATAAACTCAAGTGGTAAGCAACAATAAGATAATTAGTATAGGGGAATTAGCAGGAATAGGATGACATCAGCAGACACAACCGCTCCCCCCCCCAAAAAAAAAAGTTCACACAAACAATTAAAATAACCATTCTTATATTTTAGTGGTTTAATGAAAAACAGTTCAGAATGCCAAATGAGAGGGAGGCAGTTTAGGGAGAAAATAATATAATAGGGTTAACTAGAAAAGACCATTAGAATTGGCAATTTATAATACTGAAATGAAATCATATGTAAGATTTTGTTATACATGGTATCTTTAAAATACTAAGTCCAAGTCCCAATTTGAAATATGCATATATATTTCTTCTTTGGTCCTAACTAGTATATTCTTGGAGTTCCAATAGAAAAGAATATATGTAGCTCAGGTTTAAACCATGCACTCCTTAGGGCTCTCTGAGCTTGATTCTTTGTTTGCAGATGTTTCATTATCCAACTAGATATCATCATATTGAATGAATGTGGGGCTTGGTTTCTGTTTATATACAGTAAATTTTTTGTATTCCCATGACCCATATTCTGTGCTTTTTAGCAAATAAGTCAGTGACAAAGAACATCACAGATTTTTTTAAACTGTTTTTACAGTTTGTCCAAGGATTCTATATACAGTCACAGTATAGCATGGCTTCCTACATTTTAGATATTTTCAATGCAATCAGAATAGAGCTGGAAGAGACCTTGAAGGTCTTGTAGTCCAACCCCTGTACAAGAGATCTGATACAATTTGAGAAAAGTGGCTGTCCTTCTTAAAGGACTCCAGTGATGAAGCACCCTCAACCTCTGAAGGCAAATTGTTCCACTGGTTAATGGTTCTCACTGTTAGGAAGTTTCTCTTTAATTCCAGGTTGCTTCTCTCATTGATTAGTTTCCATACATTGTTTCTTGTCTTGCTTTCTGGTGCTTTGGAAAGTAAGTTGAGACTTAACCACTGTTATGTGAAGCCTCATGTTATATCACTTTAAAGTTATGTCTCAATAGTCTTAATCTTTTAATAGTTATTACATTAATATTTTAATAACTCTTTTGCTTACCATTCAGTAATATACAACTGTATTCATTTAATGGCTAAGCAATTTTGTAATTTTAGATCTTCTGCATTCTAATACTATCCTTATACCCTTCCTATTATTCTGTAAAATTTGCTTAGCAATATTTTAACCTTTCTCTTGAGTCTGTAACTTTTGTCATGAAATTATGTTCACCCAGGTCTCTTATAAAATATGCATTATTATTTGCATTTCTTCCAAAGGACTGTGAATGACTTACAATATCCAAATATGCAATTGTGCATAAGAAACAAAATTTGAAAGCCCCGCAGAGAATTAAAAACAACCATAAGGATAAAAACACAACAGGGGTTCCACAGAAACACTAGTTGCAGGCCTGGGAACATGATGATAATAATTCCACAAGGAGCTAGAAAATTACAGGTTCCTCTGTGGGACAGAAATAGTGCAGTTGTGTTGAAATGAATGTAAATACAATCCCCTTCAGACCTTTTGGTTCAATTCAAGAAAATCAGGAATCTGAAGAAATAAATGGAATGCATAGTGACTCATATGTTTTATAGTTATACTGTAGAAAATCTCAGTCATTTACAATGGAGGAAAGGAGAGATGGAAGGAAGGAAGGAAGGAAGGAAGGAAGGAAGGAAGGAAGGAAGGAAGGAAGGAAGGAAGGAAGGAAGGAAGGAAGGAAGGAAATAGGTGATTATCTTGCTTTCAAAACATAAAGTGGCAAACCCTATGTTATGTCTGCTTGCATAATGCTGTTCCTCAGTGCAAGTTTGTCTGTGTGTTTTTAATAAATAAAGTATAAATAAATACATTACAGACACAGGGAACCCAATAATGACTAATTCCTCCCTTTCAGAAATCAATATTCAGAATATATCCTGTATATAAATTAGGAAATGCCAACTGTAGATATCTAGGAGCTGGGGCAATAAAGCTTGAATTGTTAAAATATTAAAATCGCTTTGGAAAACAAAGTGTTATTGTTAGTTGCCATAGGCTAACCCCACAAATTGACTTTTTGTTGATAATTCAGTTTTTAAAATGGAATCAAATGCTAATCTATTAACAAAAGTCGCTTAAAGTCTGACCCTCAGAGTTGTATGATGGAGTGGGAGAATGTTCTCTAGATCAAGGAAATCTAAACAGAACTCCTTTGTTAATCATGCTGTTTTGCAAATACTGCTAATTGGGTGGCCTTGGCATATCTTGATAAAAGAATACACAAAGGGAGAATTTGAAGTCTGCAGCATCTGAAAAGGGTTAGGGGGGGATCAAAGACTTAAGATAGGACCAGGATCACATGATCCAAGCCCTGCCCTTTTGTACAATTGTGTGGTATTGACAGGCACATTAAAGAAATGGGGCATTGATTGCATGGCCATCGCCACCAATGTAATTTTTTTGACCTCTTGTTTGAAGAGGATAGACTTATTGTTCTCATTGGTTTCTTTTTCATATGAAAAAGAAAGTACATCTTCCAAATTCTGATTTGGATTCCACACCTTTTGCAATTACACTCCAAGTAGAAATACCTTTGGTAACCTTTCAGTTGTTGCAACATAACTGCAACATGCTATATCAGAGCTATTTCTATCCATTTACAAACAAATTATGCAGTGTTAATTACTTTGCTTTAATATAGGAGTTGTGTTATTCCTGTGCAAAACTGGCATTTATAATTTTGTCACTTAACAAGACTTTTACCCCATAAAAGTTGAATTATACAAATAAGTCTCTGTAAGGCTGCCATTTCAATAACATATTACCACATATTTTAATTATATTACTGACAGGTTGGATCTTCCAAACTTAAAACACTGAACAATTCTTCAAGGACCAATTTGGAATGTTTATAGGTAAAACACTTTGTATGAAATCAATAAGCTCTTTTAAAAATAAAGTTAGAAAATGGTGTCATGCTGCCTCTCTTTCAGTGTAGTATTAGAATATCCTCCTATTGATTTGACAATTTACATCAGGAGTTTACCATATGGTTGACTCTTACGAAGAAGGTAAAATAGTGTTCTGTATTAGCAAAGTATGTCTTCACAAATTAATGCACATTTAAACATTTTAAACTAATTGATAACATGTAAGATAATTTTCCTATTGCAAGTTTTCTACTGCAAGTTGGAAAATAGATGTTGGTTCATATATATCATAGTATTAATGTCTTGCAGTAAATATATTATTAGAAATAGTATGATTCATAAAGCAAATTATGAATATTATTTGCTTTATGAATCACAGTATTTCTAATAATAAATTTTAACTGCTATTATTTGATCAAATCCTCAAATATTACCTCTAGCCTTCTTTTAACACAGAGTAAAAGAAAATTCTTTGTATGAGATAGAGTGATATTTCAGTACTCAATTATTTCAAAACTTGTCAAATTTGGTACTCGAGACATTTTGATGCAAAAATGTCATGGTTCTCATCTTTCTTTGATACTTGACACACTGCAAAGGGAAACGAGGGACAGCCTCAGAGAGCAGACAGGAAGTTGGTCATGCTGAGAAGGTCACTGATATAGGAGAAGGGACAGATAGGAAGTCCTTCTTGGCCAAAACAAAGTGTCATGTGGTAAGTTGCATCGTTTGTTTTCTACTCATCCTTTTTAGTACTTGTTGCACCTCCCAAACCAATTAAACACAAGTTCCAAGGTACCGCTGTAGAAAGGAAATGGCAAAGAATTGGAAAATCTTTAAGCTTTTTGGTATAATAAACAGTTTTCATGCATTGTGTATGTTGCACTTGTTTGTAAAAACATAGAAAACTATCTTCCATTCACATTGTATATCAATAAATGAACAGCTAGCTAAAGCTTTGGTTATGTTTTCTTGTCTGTATATGTGGTAAAAAGTAGAATTTAGCAAGCAATATAACTTATGAGAACTAATAATGAAAATAACTCCATTTTCTCCTTAAATTGTACACGTGTATACAAACAATAACTAAACCATTACTATCTTTCATTACTGAATAGGCACTAATCCATGATTTTTGATGCAGACTCCATGATGGTTCTACAAATCTTGCCAAACTAAGACTTTACTCTGGCCTTTAAATAGTTTTGTGCTAAGCAGAGCTTCAAAAAGAACAGCATTATGCAAGCAGACATAACATAGGGTTTGCCATTTTGTTTTTCGAAAGCAGGATAATTACCTAATTATTACCTTCCTTCCTTCCTTCCTTCCTTCCTTCCTTCCTTCCTTCCTTCCTTCCTTCCTTCCACCGCCTGCTTATTATGAAATTGTATTCACTATGCCAGTTTGCTTCTGCTCCTTCTGATAGCTCTGCAACATAGAATGCTGACCAAAAGCCACAATCCTGAAACAAGCTAACTTTGCCATAAATGAAACAGTCTGAGAGGCCAGGATTAGCAATCAGCTCTACTAACTTAACTGTAGGGAATAGGAGAGATAACCTTAAAGAAATATGCAGGAACTGTTACCAAACTTGGCCCCTTAGAAAAGCAATTAGAAAATCAAGAGTCTACCTTCTATCAGTTTCTGATATAAAATTAGAAAAGAATAATTTGCAACAGTTGGGAAAAATTTCTCAGAAGGCTATTTTCTGGACAATTTGGAGACTGAATTATTGTCTTCTCCTAATCTCTGCTAACTGAGCCTTAAGAGACAGAAATATAGGACAAATGCTTCAAACATTTTTGGGGGAAACCCTTGAAGTTATTTGAGTGAAACTTAGCTGCTTATCTTCTCTACTCTAAAGGACATATTGTTAAATCCATCCCATTCTGCCAAAAAATGATGACACTTCAACCATTTTGATGCTTTCCTATTATAAGAATGTCTTTTTATTCAGTCTCCAGTCTTGAAATGGCATGAACCAGGTCAGTCTGCCCTCAGATTTCAAACTGCAAACTAATTGATCCGTGCTTTCTTTGAATCTTAAATCTCCAATTTGAACAGAATAAGGATTTTATTGCACACAGTTGGTATACTTTATAAGCTGAAACTGAAATGGCCATTTCTACTTCTACAACTTTCATTCTGTTCTACTGCTAAGTATTGATTACAGGAAGATTATATAAGCATAATCTTACATGCACATTTCATTATTTATTAAATATTTGCAAAGGATTAGTACCAGAGGAACAACAGAGAGGATGTAAAAACAGGATTCTAAAATATGATTTGTACATGTGCTGCATAGACTGAAATAGAGATGAGCAGAATCTGGAACCAGGAGAGAGAGATTCATTTAATACCAACTGAAAGTTTAGAATTCCTAGTAAAAATGCCAAATAAAGTCTTATTGAAACAGAGTGCCACTCAGAGTTTAGGAAAGATTATAGTAGAACGAATAATGGCTGGCCGAGGCACTCACTATTTCTGCAATTAGCGTACAAATCTTATTGTAAGATTCATTTCAAGCATCATTTTTAAGTCAAAGAAAAGTGACAGTCTTAGCTGTGGTTGGAGTACCACTGTGATGTAGCTTGGAGCTCATCAAAGTTTCCATTAAGAAGGAAGCTTTTTCACACCCTTGTAATTCTTACATGCTGCTTCCTCTCATTCTACAGCTCCATTCAATATTTCAAATGCTTATTCCAGGCTTTCTTTATAGAAAACAGCTCATGAATGAAAATTTTTGATTAGCAGTAGTGCTTTTCTTAAACATTGCTGCAGGCAATCATTTTCAGGGTGTGCATGCACCCTTCCAATTTTCTGTTATAAAGGACGTACTCAAATATATTTTTGGATTAGCCTTTTATTTATTTAGCGCCCCCATGTAGATTGTAGAAACCTCATTTACAATTATTTTTCTGGAAGAAACAAAGCACAAAAAACAAGAAAAAAATACAAGCTGTAAGAGAATATAAACTGGTTCGTGGAATTAGACGATGTTTGTAGTACTTCGTGATAACTCTCAGTAAACTGATTTCTTTCAAAACTCTCAAATCTCAGGAAGAACAACCCTGCCACATATTTTGTCTCCCAAGCTTCAGTCTTCTCCAACAACATAGCTGAGCTTCCAACATCTTTTAATTATTTCCCACGGCAGCTTCTTATATTTGCATCTGGAGTAAGCCTTGATAAGTTGACAATTCTAAATAAGGATAATTTTTAGAGTTTTGAGGTTTGTTGTTCCTATATATATGTGTGATTTATAAATGCAAGTAAATGAAAGGGAAATGCATCTTGCTGCAGTGGGTGTAGCATATGATACATGGGTGAGAAATAGAAGAAGGGAGGAGAATCACAGTTTGATAGATTCAGGGATAGTTCACCTAAATTCTGTTTACCCAAACACCAAGAAACAGAAACATTATACGAGAAGATAATATGAACGAATCTTTCATTCAAACACATACTTCTCTGCTTACCACATTGAAAATGCATTGGATATCCATGGGCATTTTAAACCGGGAAGTCCATTAAAGGGGCAAATATACTTAGAATCACTATCTAAAATGTAATGGCTACAGAGGTTAGTGTATTCACAGGAGACACAGATTGTAATATAGACTGAAAGATGACCATCTAGAATCAGTGATATGGCCCTGATTTTGTTATTGAACAAAATAACTCAAGATCATAAAAACAAAAACTATAGGACTGTTCCATTTAACACTTAAACTTCCTTACTACCCTAAAAATCTTGCTATATCATGAAAAGTTCTGTGTGGGGGGGTGTTTTTGTATGAATAGAAATATAATTCTGATGCATTACTTGGGGTCTATGAACTGTAACAGATTCTAATCTGTTATACTAGATAATATACTGACTCAATCAGTATTTTGTTGCATTCAGCTCCGAAAGGTAGTGACCCTTTGAGACCGGAATGCAACGAAATTTCATTTTAATGTATGCCGATTAGTGTACGTACATTTAAAGTGACAATAAAGTTATTGTTCTATTCTATTCTATTCTATTCTATTCTATTCTATTCTATTCTATTCTATCAGATATGCAGTTTTCTGAAATGTACACTGTAAAGTAACTGAAACAGCCCAGCAAGGTGAATGAAGAAAGGCATCCATAACAATGTGTTCCTATAACATCCTCAGAAATGATAATAAAATGTAATGTTATTTACCTGGAGGAAAAAGTCTAATATCATATGATGTTCCCATCTTATTAACAAACATTGTATTACAGTTCCATATACTACAATAGTGACAAGGAAGGTTTTAGCAAGCATTGTATCTTTTTAATGTCACTATGGATTTAATATAAATGAAAAACCATAGATGGGTACTTTTACTTCATTTCAATTAGATTTCAGCCATTTACCCTTGACCTGTACATGGCAAATTGGTCCTGCTGTATTCTTCCAGATGAAAATAAAAATTAAAATCAATGGCTGAAATGTTTGCAACTATATTTCTTGCTTTAGTTGTGATGAAATCAATTTTTGCTTCCAGAAAAATAATCAGAGTCAGAGGTGACCACCTATAATGCATATTTCGGAAAATATTCTTTCTTCTGGAAAATATAACAAAATAATGTACAGAGCAGTACAGTACCACTACCAGTAGAGTTCATTGAGTCAGTGACCAGCAAAATGTATGAAATTTATAACGTATTAAATGATCTATGATATACTGGGTCATTCTTTCAGAGATAGTCCATTATCTAAAGGGAGAAACAGATTACAGATAAAAAAAACCCAGTGGGAACAGGAGTGTCTTCTGACTTCCTGCCAGCTTCCCCATTGTCTTCAATGTGGGAAGCTGGCATGGAGCATTGGATATCACAATTGCATGACTATGGTTGACTCATTGTAGTGGTCAGAGATTTGCAAATGCAACTGGTCTGAAGATACTTTAAATTTCAGTTCCATAGGAGTAATGGCTGCCAGTAAGATTCTTTTGAAAATCTTATAAATAAATCTTCTAGTATCACATCTCTTCTTCCTTGAAGCTCACTTTTCTTCTTTTGTTTTAACCATGTGCTCTTATACCGAAGTTGTTTCTACATTTTTAAGTTAGATGCTTGCATCAAATGCACATGTCCTGGTTTGCTTGAAGTACATTTTTTTTCTTTTACTTGATGTACAATTCTTCCCCCGCCCTTCAAATGTCTCTCAAAACTTGGTTTCTTTCAGTTACAACATCTTAGCCCTTTGCTCAGAACCATGAACTTCATTATTCAGTTGTAGGCTACAGATCTTGAGATTTTAAGAAGATTTCCTTTAAGTCAGATGTTCTAGAAAATCTTGGTAATTTGAACTTTTTATTTAACTTTTCTTACCTGAGTTCAAGCAAGATCTGAAATAAATTCCAGTTTCTCTTCAACCATTTGCTTACAGGAATCACATTTCTTTTCACAAAACAAGAACATCTATAAATATTATCTGGTAATAGTTGCTGTTATTTACATTAATCATCCAAAAATCTCAGCAAGCAAGAAATTTAAGCACTACAGTATCAAGGAAAGATGGCTGAGGGAAAATAATGGAAGGCTTTTGAAATTTAGATTTATTTCACAACTTTTTCTGCATTACTGATCACAACTTCCTTGGACTTAAGAGCACTCCATGATCAGAATGATGGTATCTTAAATATGCTGTGCATTTTTGGTTATATCACTGATACATACATACATACATACATACATACATACATACATACATACATACACATATATATGAGTGTGTGTGTATGTATGTATGTATGTGTATGTATGTGTGTGTATGTATATATATGTGTGTGTGTGTGTGTATGCATATTTGTTGAAGACAATAGGAAAATCTCATTCACACAGTACTAATAGAGCAAATATATTAATTAAGATAAATGGAATTATTTGTACATAAATTAGAATATTTGTGCCTTTTGCTTAAAGTCTTCACAATAAAGACACCCTCCTTTTTAAAAAAAATGATACACAATCTTTCATTATTCATGATATTATTTTTAGTCATTGTTCAGGGTATTGTGGATATACTCTTCTTTGAAAGCATATTTCGAAGAACATGTGTGAGTAGCTGTGTTGCAACTAGATTTATCTGATTTGTCATTATACTAATTGCTTAAAAGAAGAATCAGGTTTTCATAATATGAACATTAAAATTAGGATTGGGCTGGGAGAGATACGTGCAGAGCCAATAATTCTAAAGTCACATTTTTGTTTTGTCAACCACCTGGATTCCAGGACATGGAAAAACAGGGCAAAATGGGGACAAGGAGCAATGGTTTTTATATTATGAAATGAGTCTTTATATTATGAATATAAGGATAATAGCCAAGTGGTATAGCAGCTAAGGTACTGGCCTAGAAACCAGGAAACTGTGAGTTTTAGTCTAACCTTAGTCAGCTGGATGACTTTGCATCAGCCACTTTCTCTCAGCCTAACTCAGGTTTGTGGTTGTGGGAAAAAGAGGAAGAGGAAGGAGTGCTATGTATCATCTTGAGTTACTTATACAGTAATAAAGGTGAGATAAAAATCTAAGTAAATAAAAATAAATGACTATCTACAGAGGAGAGAAAAAGTAAATGCTCCCAAGTTTCTGCCAGAGAAGAACATTGCAAAGGTAATCATTTGCTTTATATTTAGATACATCTTTCAGTGCTTTTTAAAAGAAAGAATAGCAGCTTATGATTTGTTTCAGATAACTCACCAAAATTACAATAGCTGCAAATCAAAAGCACTGTTGTCCTTTAGCCAGCAATCTCTGAATTTTGGTAGTGATGCTCTTTCATTTGTTAACCTTTAGAAAGATTACAGGAAAGATCAAAGTGTTGAATTAAAAAGCATTGCAAGTCTCAATTGCACAATTTCCACATTCATATTTATATTCTCCATATAATGTATGTTTCTTTTATCCTATATTTAAAATAGAATTCGTTTTCTTTTTATCCAAGGTATGCAAAAGCACATAAGAACAAAAAGCTTTCTTCTAAATTCATTTTAATAATTTATTTGGATTCCTAGTAACATGATTAAATAGGGATAATTTTTAATGATTTTAATAATGTCACAGCTACAAATATTCGGTTTTAATTGGCTTTTATAGGGGAAATGTTGTGTGTGTTGTTTGTATTGTGTTATTTTAATATGCTGTGAGCCGCCCTGAGTCCCGTGGGGAGAAGGGCGGCATATAAATTATGAAAAATAAATAAATAAATAAATAAATGATGTCCCAATGGCTTTGTAGAATTTTCTACTTCTACTATTTTCAATTTTCACTAGCCATTTGCAACCCATACTGGGTACTGAATTTACTAGATCGATGATGAAGATGATGATGGTGGTGATGGTGGTCTTATGGCACTAATGATACAATTCTAAATCTATTTATCTGAGAATAATTTTCTACTAGAAATAATTTAGATTTACCTCTGAGTCAACACACTAAGGAGTAAAAGCTAGGAAGCTGGATCAGGACCCTTAGTGATTATTCACTTCATTTTCTCTAAATCTATTCACTTTAAATCCCAAAGACAATTAAAACCACAGCACAATGCTTTAAGAAAAGTTTGTTTTCTCTACTGTCTGTTAATAAGACACAATCTGAAGGTAAATTTCCCAGAAGCTATTTAATCATAAAAGTTATGCATGTACATTAAGTAGGAAATAACCAAGCAAAGGGGATTTTTTATAGACAGTCTGCTAAAATAGATACAGAACTCAATAATATAAAAATCTAGTTTAAAGATCAAACTATGTACAATGTTATATCCATATTTAAATACCTACATGAGATGCGAAAGCTTTCCAGGCCCACTTAGAATATTTCCATTAATCACTGAAGCCATAAATAGTTTATCAAGGGACTGCCAATTTCAGAATAAATCTTTATTGACACTAAGAGCTGCAAAACAAAACTTAATGTTGCCTCCATTTTAGGAGACCAATTTCTTCCCACGCGGGGGAGAGTGTCCTTCTATTTCACTTAGAAGAAGTCCCCATTAATACAATTTAGGAAATGTATGGATATAAAGAAAGTGCAATCACATTACTGAACATCTATGGAGATTCTCAATCATCCAGGTCATGGTTGTCCCAAAGGTGCTTTTCCAAAAGGCATCTAGACTTTTTTTTATTGAAAATGTTTCGCTTCTCATCCTATGAGCTTCTCCAGTTCTGAAAAGCATGCTAAACCCATTTCTAATATCAGTAACTTTCTTGATGTTCTTGTCTAGGGCTCAAGCTCCTTGTGTCAAAAATTACACATATAGATTTAATTAACCACTACAGATAATAATCCTCAATGTTTGAATGTCAGATTCAGGGATGGGATTGTTGTATAATATTGCTGCACAGCCATTTTGCTGCCCTTTTTCTTTAAATTCATAATCTCATTTCATATAATTAATCCAGATAGTCTTCATATTTATTCAGTAGCCAAATGCTTCTTAGCAGCTTGCTGTAGTTGCATATTTTAAAGTAGTGTTTCTTAACCTTGACAACTTTAAGAGGTTTGGTCTTCAACTCTCAAAATTCCCCAGACTTCTTAGAGTTGTAAAGTTTGAGAAACACTGCTTTAAATTGTTGGAGATGAGCAGGTTGACCCTGAGGGAGAGGTCAAACGCATCATCAATCATGAGTCCCTTTGTACCCACCCACTAACCCACCTTGAATTCCTTTGACTCTTATCTACTGCTAATTTGCTTGAACTGTTCAAGTTCAGATTTTTGTAGAGAACTTAAGCTTGAAGCAAACCTTTATACCCATTTGAATTGCCTGGATATTCTGATTTCCCTAGCTCATAACATAACTATTATAAGAAAATGGCAGATTTACTAAAATACCTAGAATAATTATTTAGGGAAATAATGACAAAATATATGTATGGAATTAGGAGAAAAAACATACATAACAAGTAGGTTTAGGGTTTTGATTTTTTTAGTGAGTCAGGCAGAAATGCATTAATTTTGTCTGTATTATGTCTACATCAATGATACAACTAGCAAACACCAATTGAATGATGCTTAAAAGAAAGGTTAAACTATTGTGACTCCTTCTGTTTGCTATAGCCAAATCAAATGTTATGCAGGAGAAGAATTAAGAACTGACATATATAAATATGTAGCACCCTTCTTGTGACATTTAAATGCCATATCTCAGATAAAAACACATCAAGCTGTTCCCATTGCATAAAGTGAATTATAAAAGAGCCTGATTAACAAATTATACAAGTGTGTTTTTCTGGCATATGTGGCATAAAGACATCCAGCCACTCATAAGTCATATATTTGAAAGATAAGAGTGCAAACACACATGATGTGCAACTTTGCCTAAAATAAGCAGAATTCCTAGATGGAAAACTACTAGTGCTACATTGTTTCTTCAGAGACAAAGAAAAAAATATTAATAAACAAAATAGTGACAAATGTGAACTTAAATATTTTATCACCATGTCTTAGGACAGAGGTCTCCAACCTCTTGGGCACCAGGGACCAGTTTGTGGAGAAAGGTTTTTCCGCAGACCGAAGGGGGCGTGGTTTTGTGTGCTGCCTGCATCCCACAGACGGGGCTTTGCTTGTTTGTGCGGACTGGTTGCTGGCATGCTGTGGACCGGTACCAGTCCATGGACCGGGGGTTAGGGACCCCTGTCTTAGGAGATGCTGCAGTTGAAAAAACTTTATCACATCCTGCTGTTACTGAATTATGTGTAGGACATCAGGTTTGTGCAACAACTTGGAATTTCTGCAACACTGTGGCTGTATTTTCAACCTACTCTTTATTGATTGATTTAATTTTACTTCTCTACATACTGCTTTTCCTTCCAGAGGATCTGAAAGTGGCTTTCAAGGGATCAATAAAAACAGTATTAAATAAAACCATTGCTGTAAAGCTAAGAATGCTTAAAAACTATAAAAGCAAACTTTTTTTAAAAAAAAAAAAGATAGCTTTCAATGATGTTCTTGGAGTGATAGAAAAATATGATGATTATAATAACTACACCAGAAAGGTTTTCAAATAAATTATAATTCAGGTGAAAGAGAATCAGTTGTTAGGTACTGAGGAGCTAGGAGCACTAAAAATAAACCCTCAATAAAAATATAAACAAAATGATATAGAAAAAAAATATCTACAAAGAAAAAAACATGCAACTCTTCACGGGTTTGTGAATTTCAGATATGAAGGTGTCATTGTAGAAGAGGATGATATACTACTTCAAGCCTTTGTGGCTGATAGAAATACTGAGATAAAGTTAACCTAAAAAAATAGAGGGGAAAATGTAATAACATGGTGTATTCTGGGAAGTTAATTGTAAAGCTGGCTGAGACTATTCCATATATTCTATCCCGAAGCAGCTACAAGGACAATCCTTTTTGCCAAGGATAAGTCTTTTGTAATTAGAGCAATAAATACAAACAAAAGGATAATAAAATCAGATTTGTAGTTGTAACTGAAAAAAATAGAAGTATAGATCCTATAGGCATCCAACTCACCAATAGCTTGGATGACCCCAACTTTATCAAGGTATAAGAGCAACCTCCCCTCAACACTTTTTAAGCTATCTATCCCAAAGAAGAGCTGAAGGAGTGGGGGGGGGAAGCATGGGGATTTTGAAAGTTTTATTATATTATCAGGATCTCAGGGAAGAAAGACTCTATTTCCATATACACACTTAGTCATGAAGGATAGGTCAGAAGAAATGTAACATGAGCTAGCAAGATGACTGACCTATCTGATTCAGTCTGTGACTAGGAATAGAATTCTAAGGATTAAGGCATAGATTGGTCTTTGCACTGATGTCTAATCTATTAGAACAGAGGTGGGAACTATGGCCCTTTATGACTTATGGACTTCAACTCCCAGAATTCCTGTGTGAGCCATGCTGGCTCAGGAATTCTTGGAGTTGAAGTCCACAAGTCATAAAAGGGCCATAGATCCCCACCACTGTATTAGAATCTATCAAGGTGGGCATATAATTTGTGAATAAAAAGCATATGCTCATTCACAGAAACATTGTATTTTTGAATAGCAATTTGGAGATTGGGGCATCAGTCATGGATGTTTTAAAAATGATTTATATAATCCCTCAAACCTCTTTAGGTCCTATGTTTCATCTTGCAAGTGAAGATTACTTATACAGTATGCTCGTGATCATATAGGGAAGAGTAAGCATTAACTATTAACCATAACATTATATCCGCAGTTGCTCCTGAGATTGCAGTAACTGCCATTTACCATTTATGCCTGCATGATAATCACCATATTCTAAAAGAAGCTAAAATCACTCTCTCCCCACCCCATATATCTCTTTCTCTATATCTCTCTATCTATATAGGAGCGAAAATGTATAAGGTAAACTACCATTATGCTTTTAAGAGTAGAAGTATTGTTTGTTTGTTTGTATTTTAAGATTTTAAGAACCTAATGCACACCTCTACACATTCAAATAAATCATGGAACACTTCAGCATATCTCTTCTGTACTAAGATAAATGTATAGTTTTGAAAGAGATTTTTAATTCATGTTAGTAAGGTAGAAATGCAGTTTCCAAAAGTACCTTTTTAAAAAAAAATCTCTGTAAAACAGCTAAATAGACTGTTGTGCGTGTTATTTATATTTAAATTTGTTTACCACTGGAGGAAGATTATTTTTAATCCATATTCATCCATACATTAATAGCTAGCATGCGATTTCCTTGTGGAGTAAGCAACAGCACAATGAAGAGGCATAAATAATGTTCCCTCTGCTGATGACACTACTCTGATAGCTGGAAATGCAAATGAACTGCAAGTTCTAATAAATGAAAGTCAAGAAGCACAATGAAAAACTGGCTCTAAGATTAAATATGAAGAAGGCCAAACTAATGACAACAGGTACAGTAATCAGCTTTAGAACTGAAAATGAAGATACCAAAATATCACTACCTGCTCATTGTTGAGGCATTCATTAAGGATTCCAATTATTTTACATGTTATTTTCATTATATGCTCCTTTTATAGCAGTCAGGAAACAACCTTCAAATCCTTATTAGTGCAATCAGTTCCAAATTTCAAGCCTAGTTATTATTCACATAGTCTCTTGAAATAATAATAAAAAAGAACTGCATGCTCTGAACTTACTTTCTCCCATTCATATATTCTTTAATGACCTAGTAAAAAATAAAAATCAGGTCTGCACAAACCTCTCTGCCTGGCATATAATTGCACTGCATTTCAGGCAGAATTTTTTCCCAGGAAAGCTCAGCAAATTTCCTTATAATTTCTGCATTCACTCTTCCTATAAGACCAGTGATTTTTATATTTTTTATCATTTTGATTGTAATTTTATCATTATAATTATGAAGCCCCAATCTTATTAAATACATTAAATAAGACACACAGCAACTCCATGAGCAAATTGCATCCATTTGTCCAGTGATACAATCTGCATATGCGGCATTACATTTGTTGGTATTCTGATAGCATGGCTGACTTCCTATCATCATTTTTTTACTGACCATTAATATTCATAGCATTTATTTCAGTTCTATTTTTCAACATGTCATTAACATTTACTGTATATACATTTTTTTTAAATTATTAGTTCCAGCATTTCCTCCATATGATACTTTATTTATTTTATCCTCACAACATAACTGTGAAGTCAGCTGGGGTTATTGATAATGACTGGCTAAAGATCACTCAACAAGCTCCATGGACAAATGGAGATTTGAACTGGGATTGAATTTGGTTCCAATCCAACACTCAGTGTTCCTATGATACATCAGATAAGTCATAAGTAAGAAAAACAATTATATAATTAATTAAATATTTAACACAATTTTTTATCCTTTGTATTTCTTCTTTTCATAGCTCCAGCACTCCCTTTTTTCCAAAATGCTGAAGTCAAACCAGACATGATTCATTGCTATCTTATTAAGCCTAGTTTTTCTTCTTTCCTTTCCTTGATGACTTATACTTTGCCAAATAAACACCTACAAAACTCTTGCCGTATGTGCATGTATGTGTGCGGGGGGGAGGAGAACAGGGCAGCATATAACCTGGTAACCATCCTGCATATGGAAAAACATAGATTTATCCAGTTAAAAGGTTTTATCTATTGTAAAAAGCAGCAAACGAGAGAAGGTGTCTTTATTTTAATTAGCCAAAAGCATCTCTGCTTCTTAGATATTTATGGAACTTAAATATTGCACATGTTCCAGTGGAGTGATAATGCTACAAAAAAATTAAAGCAGTATGCATCACCTGCTTTGTAACTACTAATTATTTGGGTGAATATATTTTTGATTAAAGCCTTCGTGCTTTAAAGAGGATATTGAATACCATCCCACTATGTTAACTCTAATGCACATTTCTTACTTTTAATTGCATATTTGTTCTTTGTTTTTATTCTTTTATCAATCTAGAATTGATTTGAAGCAGGTAGTGGCTATTTGGATTAAATAATTAACATCCAGATACCTGCAGGTATGTATAAACTACCAAGATTAATTATATACTTTTAAAGAGTAACTGTTTAATCCATAGTTTTGAATAGAATGAATCTTAACTGTGATGCAATTATGGGTATTAAATGTGCTAAACCTTTCCTAAGTTGCTACTTTATCAATAAACATTTCACAACAGCTCAGAAAGATGATGTGAATAACTTGGAGGTAGGGGAACTGACTATATAATCAGACATCTTTTATGATTTTACAACCATTATTTGATAGTATTAATAACACATTGGATGAAGATGTATATTTTGAAGAAGACATATGTGAATTATTTTGTTTCCACTGCCTCTGTGAAACTGGTAGCTTTAAATGTGACATACATTATAGGCAGAGGTGAAAANGTGAATAACTTGGAGGTAGGGGAACTGACTATATAATCAGACATCTTTTATGATTTTACAACCATTATTTGATAGTATTAATAACACATTGGATGAAGATGTATATTTTGAAGAAGACATATGTGAATTATTTTGTTTCCACTGCCTCTGTGAAACTGGTAGCTTTAAATGTGACATACATTATAGGCAGAGGTGAAAAGAAATTCACTGTAGTGCTTCCAGTTTTCCATTCTATAAAGATCTTTAACTGAGACGTTTGATGCTTCAAATGTGTGTCAGAGGGTAAAGTTGACAGACTTTGTTTAATTTTTCATCATAATGCCTTTATTGTCATGTGAATTCAAAATGAATCTGGTAATTTAGTAGGACAAAGAACAATTAATTTTTGAACTTGACTTTTCAGAGTATAAACAGTCAACTTCAAGTAGAAAAGCATAATAAGGTAAAAACATCCACTCTGCAGACAGAAATGGATATACCAATCAAGTGGATATTCATAAGCTTAAATATTTTTTAAAAAATATCAAAGGTAACATCCATTAATAGAATGTTTGCATTTGAGTGCAAGACACTCAAGAGAAGCAGTATATTAAAATCAAGAAAGAGCTAAATGTTATACCTGAACATCTTTATTTAATGCAAATTTAACTGAGATTTCTTGCTTGCCATGGAGCAAGCACTTCCTGAATGTTTGTGAATTTTTTTTCTTTAAACAGATTCCAAATAGAACCAATTATCTAAAATTTAGAATTCCTGTTATTTCAGAAAAGCCATTGAACTAACATGTCATTGATATGCCCCCGGACCTCTCTCCAGATGTTAGTTCAGAGGAGGTGGGTGAATTTGAGTCTGCAGAAGAAAGTCTGAAGTCAAGTGTTGGTCAGGATAGAGGTTCAGAGAATGCTGGCCTAATGGAGCAGTCTCAGTGGGTTGATCGGATGAGCAACAGGCTGAGGCCCAGGGAGGTGAGCCACAGCTGCAGCAAGTTGGCCAGGAGGCTCGGGGGGGGGAGGCTCCTCCTGATCCAAGGACACATAGGCCAGAGAGGAGAGAGGCACAACACCGGTCAGCTAAACTATTCATGAGAGGCAATCTCATCTCTCATGAAGTGCTGCACCGGCATTGCCTATTTAACCCCGCCATGAAGACTTGAGTGTTGCTGGAGCAATGTGCCCAATTCTGTGCTTCATGTACTTGTGCCGTGTATCCAGGCCCGTTCAACTCCTGGACTGCTTTCCTGGACTTTGTATGTGCCCATTGGACTTGATTACCCAGTGACTCTTGCTGTATTGAGTTTGTAATCCAGACCTGAGCAACAGGGGTGCTTTCTGAGGACCTGTTTGGGCGGTTCAAATAAACTCCTGCAGAACTCTTGCCATATGTGTATGTGTGGACAGCGTGGCAGCACATAACCTGGTAGAGTAATCATCCTGCATATGGAAAAACATAGATTTATCCAGTTAAAAGGTTTTATCCATTGTAAAAAGCATCAAACAAATGAAGGTGTCTTGATTTTCATTAGCCAAAAGCATCTCTGCTTCTTAGATATTTATGGAACTTAGATATTGTACATGTTCCAGTGGAGTGATAATACTATAAAAAAATGAAAGCAGTATGCATCACCTGCTTTGTAACTACCAATTATTTGGGTGAATATATTTTCGATTAAAGCCTTGTGCTTTAAGGAGGATATTGAATACCATCCACTATGTCAAATCTAATCCACATTTCTTAAAAAGCCAAGCAGGAAAAAAATCAGATTCTCATTTTTGTGTATTTTATAGCCTGATTATTATCATTATTTGTTTATTTGTATAACTCATTCCATTAAATAAAGCTGTTCAAAATAACTAACCAGAAGACAAATAACATATAGCTTTGCTATAATTAAACTAGTTTGAGTTCAAAAGAAACTTAATATAAAACAATTGGAAACATTAGTCTTAAAGCAACAATTTATTTATAAATATATTAAGTAATTTGAAAGGCTAAATTAAAAAATGTGCTTAGCTCAGAAAAAGTCCTTCATCCTCCATGTGTGTGTGTGTGTGTGTGTGTGTGTTAACAACAGCTCTGGTTCATGATTATGCACAAGCTATGCCTACAACATCTAGGTTTTAAGACATCGAATGCTTTAAGATTTTCTTTATAGCACACAGAGTAATAGAAAGATCATGTCCTAGTTTGTTGTATATGTTATAATCACTTAAAATTATTTTACAATAATATAAGGACAGTGAAGTGATTCGATGGTTAAGATAGGCTTGTTGGCTGGAAAGCCGGAAGCCCAGATTTGAGATCCAAGCTCCATGTAACAGGAAGAGTTCCAGTCTTTGCTCCAGCTCCGGCCAACCTAGCAGCTCAAAAGCCTGCAAATGCAAATAGATAAATAGGTACCACTTTGGTGGGAAGGTAACAGCACTCCATGATGTCATGCTGGCCACATGGCCACGGAAATGACTTCAGACAGTGCTGCCTCAATGGCCTTGAAATGGAGATGAGCACTGCCCCCTATAGTCAGCAATAACTAACGGAATAAAATCCACAGGGACTCCTTTACAATAATATGGGGCAATTCTTTTCAGCAAACCAAAATAAAAATAGAAAATGCATAAAAGGCATAAAAATTTAAGAGCGCAAGTAGTTAAAATAATACATACCTATTTGCACAACAAAATGTTCTTGTATCTTTGTGAGAAACAGCTGGGCAGTGGTAGACCAAGAAATATCAGAACATTAGTAAGATGTTGTCTTATATTTTCTCCTCCCTAACATTTAATTAATGACAGCTAGTTACACTGAACTTTCTTTAATGAAAAAGAAAGTGGGCAATGCTATGCTGCATAGCTTTCTCTAAAACATATTTACATACTGATGCCTTGTCTTTGTAGTATTCTTCATACAAAATTAAATCAATTAGTCAGATTTTAATGTAAGATATTGTTCATTTATATAAGAATTATGCCAAAGAAAACATTGCATTATGTGCATTCTTAAATGCTTATTTTTTTAAATTACAATGTAGTTTACATATGCAAAAGGTGGCAACAGGAGTAGGAGAAAAATATAAAAAGATTTATCCTTGCTAATAATAGTAATGTATATTTTGTATTATACATATTATATATTATCTTTCATTTTTTAAAATATTAATACATTAGATTAGAACCACAAGTTTTTTTTAAAAAACCTCTCAACCTTGTGACTTCACAATGTTGAAGTCCTGCCCCTTTTCCACTACATCACACATAAAAAAATGGGTCAGACTTGAATCACATGGTTGATTTTTTGACCCTCCCCTTTATAGAAACTCCTATTCAGAACTTAGAAGGTAGGCATGAGGATGGTAAACAGCAGGAAATGCTATGAGGGGGGATGCCTTCTGGGTTTCATGTCTCAGAGACAACCAGGAACATGTTTTAGGAAAGATCATAAAAAATGACTGCCTGAAAAAATACTTCCTGTCATTCAACTGGGTTTCACTAGGTGGAACATTGGTTAGCTATATCTACAGATTTAAGTCTGCTCAGTACATCTATAAAGAATAAATTATATATTCAGGGAAGCATGCCACTTATTTATAGAGAAAAGTGATACCAACTCATAATTGTCTTGCTACAGTGTTTATTGGGTGTCTCTAACAGAGTGTGAGAAGAGAGAAGTTCCCTGAGAATGGGCATGAGTCAAAAAGTTCGGAAGACTAAATTTCTAATTTTTGTGACCAACCCAGGTTAGATCCTGCAAAGATATATGTTCCTTGTTTTGTAGGAGAGAATCCAGTTCTATGTAACATTTGCTCATCTAATCTATGCTGTGTCAGATTTAGTTAGTAAGTGCATAGGAAACCATGCAAATAAATTCTGAGTCTAAGAAATTAAAGAGAGCCTTTTATAACAGGACAGAGAAGAAGCAAATATACATTTCAGTCTCATCTGTTAAGTGAGCCGTCAGTCTATCTAATTGGTAATCTATGCAAAATATCAAACTCTCAACAGAAATTCCACCTTAATCTACTCACTAATAAATGAAGACTGGAGTATAGTTATGGTATCTAACTTCTGAGACTTTGTAAGTCAATTCTTTTTTCCTGGCATTAAATGTGATGAAGCTGTTTGAATCTTGTTTCTTTCTCATGCTTTATAATTAGGCAATTGACACAAAATTTCAAGGTTATAGGTTAAATGGGGAGGGGGGATGAAAAAAAATCTTAGAAGATGATCTTGACATGTCCATGCAATTGCCAAATAAACAAGATGAAAGTGACTCTTACAGTTAAGGATTTGAGCTTAACTTGAAGAATACTTTACTTTTATGTATGCAATTCATTGTCTCCAATCAAATTTAGATCACCCATTAGAAACTATTCTGACCATCTGCCAGCATTTCAGGATGTCTGCTTAGAGTGCTAGAAAGTCCCAAAATACCATTAGCCAGCTTTTCTCCATCCCCCTGATCATGAGGAGAGCCCATATCAGCTATTTGCTTGAACTTAATAGTTTTTCTTATTTTTGTTATTACAAGTAATGAGAAGTGAGCAACATATTTGTCCTTTAGATTTCTTCCCTGCTAGTATGGAGCCTGTTAAGGGACATCATATTTCTTCAATACTGTAGAGTTCTCATAATAGTTTTGGATTGCTCAGAGAATTAGAGCATATGTAGTAAGCTAACCTTTTGTTACATTTCAGTAGAATCATATATCATAAAATTATAAAAGTCATTTTCATTACAGAAATTCAAATTAAAGTATTCTTAACAGATGGATGTCTAGCCTTTAATTGAAGACATGCAGTGAAGGAGAGAGTACTATCTCTCTAGTTAATTGGTTCCTTTATAGAACCACATTTATTCTTTCAGAGAAAAAAGAAAAAAGAAAAGTTAACATTCAAACAGAAATGGTCTTCCTATAACTTAAACCTATTATTTTATATCCTGATTCCAGTGGTGGGATTCAAATATGTGAACAACCAGTTCTCTGTGTGGATGCT
>NW_015386832.1:278340-279684 GCF_001527695.2 Protobothrops mucrosquamatus
CCATAGTTTCTTCTACTTTTTCCATTCTCTCCTCCACCCCTTCCATTTTTTCTCCTACTTCCCCCAACCCGTTCTCCATACGATCCATATGAAAGGCAAAGCCCTGAAAGATTTGAGACATATTCTCACATAATTCATCATTCTTTTTAGCAAACAACTCTTCTGTCTCCACTCTTACTTGCTGTACAATTTGTTTAGTGTTCTGCATCTGCATCTGCATCAAAGAGTCCTGTAAATCCTTTAAAGTAACATAAGGTGGTGAAGAGGGTGGAGGAGTTTTAGCTCTCTGTTGTGTAGCCTGTACTGCTGGAGAGGCAACAGCTGACTTAAGTGCTGGAGGAACTGCACCTCGTTTAGAAGCCATTCTAAGGTTTTAAAATTTTTTTTAATATACAGTCCAAAACAGTTAGAAATCAAACAAATTCTCCTTTAATTTTTCTTATTTTTTGGAGATTTTTCCTTAATTTTTAAAGATTTTTTACAGCTTTAACAATGTAGCCATCCACAACCGGAAGGAAAGTAAAAGTATCTCTTTAGAACAAAGAAGCGGCAAACCGCAGCCATTTTTTTTTCTCCAGAAAGTAACTTTCGATTTTCAATCCTTGAGAAGAGTACTTTAAAGTCTGAGTCAAAGTTTTAAGTTCTTTATAAAAAAATTCAGACTTCCTAGTTAGCTCCGTCTGTGAAAGGTACTCACAATTAATTCAAAAAAAATCAGAAGTGGAGACGGTGTCTGGCTTCGCTTGCAGCGAAGACGTCCCGATCTGTGGAGAAGCTCAGAGCTCCGGAGGAGTTCTCACCTTCACCTCGCTGGGAAAACCCAGGGAGGCTAGGGAACTCGACTCCTACTCACGAGCAAGCTCTCCTTCTCTCCTTTGCCCGGAGAGAAGTTTCAAAGCGCCAAACAGCTGTTAAGCGCTGTTTCAGCACTTTTTACGCAGTCCTGAACAGGAGGCTGTCAAAACAACCCCCTTCGGCAGCCGCCGAGCCACCGGAAGCCCACATCTTTTCAGGCATTTGAATAGTGTCATTTCGCCTCCTCTTTCTTCTCTAAGCAACATTTCAATTCTTTTCATCTCTCTTTATAAGCTTTGTGTCTCTTCATCAAACCTATCCAGAATTGGACATAAGATTCAAGTAGTGAGTTTAAGTCTTTAATTTCAAGTTCCTTTACGTGGGTTAATCATGACTTATATTTCTTCAGTCTTCTAGGATTGAATGACTTTTGTTTTATTCTTGAAGATATTTGCTACCCTTATCACTATTTAAATGTTTGTTTGTCAAGGTTAATAGTTTCGAGACCCACAATTCCTTGGTTTTTGGTGAATATTTGCTATTGCTGTT
>NW_015386832.1:283133-284809 GCF_001527695.2 Protobothrops mucrosquamatus
CTCAATAATTTATTTATTCAATAAGCAGAAATAAGATCTTCTCTTCTCCTTTCAGATTACTTCTATCTGCTGCCTTTACCAGTTGGATGTCTTCTGTATCCTGCTGTATGAGTATTCTTCCCACCTGCTTCCTGGCTTCATATAGACATTCCTGCAGTATTTCCACTACAATAGACTTAAGAAAGCTGGATGAATTCTAATCCTTTTGACACAGCTGACAATGACTGCAAGCACCCTCCAACAGCTGAGTAGTAATTTTAAATATAAGCACTGAAATGACAGCCACAGTTGCCTAGAACCAATCTCAAACTCATCTGAAGTCTAGAATTAAAGAAAGCCACTTATTAAAGAACTGTTCTGCCTTTTTAGTATTTAAACTAAAACAGCTGCATATGGATGAATTTCATTACAACTGGGGTATTCTGGTTACAGCATTTGTTACAGATAACATTTGTCCCTGTTCTATGAACAAATTCAGGAATATAATGTAAATTGAACACTTTCAATTTACATTTGACCTCTTTAGAGAAAATATCAATGCAAAAGAGCTATTTGTACAAAATTACAGTAATCATAATTATTTAATATTTAATGTACAAGGGCACATGCTCATCCAAATGTGCATTCAACTTACTGTAGTGCTGAAAAATGATGTTTACATTTAAATCAGTATCCAACAGAATTCATATACTGTATTCACATTCTACATTTCCTTGTGATACTTGTTATGGTCCATGTGTATTCTGCTCCATGAATTGCTGGACAGGAGAAGAGAGTTTCCACCATCTCTATTAGAAAGTTTTGATTTTCTCCCCATTGTTCCTCGTGACCTGTATGATGCCCTTTCACAATATTTGCAAAAACTGCCAAAAAGTATTCATAATTTTTCCTCCATCCACATCAGTCAACTCTAATCAAACATTTTTCAGTGAGACTTGACAAATACTATATGTATCTGTCTAAGGTCATCTTCAATTACCCTTCTTTAGATGTCTCATTCCAATTAAGATTAGGAGGGCAGCATCTTTAATTATCTATTTTAGTGCATTGTAGCAAAAACATGTCATTCCTTTTTACTCCTGAATACTCTGACCTTTGGTGCTTTCTGTGCTTGGTTGTTTGCTTGCAAACATGTCATTATCCAATTGGGTAACATCATCACTGCAAGCAGACACCACACTTACTCACATTGAATTTAAAAAACAACAACCAAGATCAGAGAGCATTGAGAACTCCACAGTTAAACCTGAGTTACAGATATTCTCTTCTGTTGGAACTTTATTACATTCCTGATTTAATAGAGAGGACTAATTTAATTCTGGACTTGGAACAAGTGCTGAGTGTTGCAGCTTTTCATTTCTTTAGTTCATAAACATCTTTTTCCAGTTTGTTGTAGTGGTTAAAGTCACTGGGCTTAGAAACTGAGAAACCATGAATTCTAGGCTTCCCTTAGGTATAAAACCAGCTGGATGACATATGGCCAATCACTTTCTCTCAGCTCTAGGAAGACAGCAATGACAAACCAATCCATAAATGACTAGAAAACAGCATGGACTTGCAAGCAATCACTAGGTGTCAAGAATGAATCAAATGCATAAAACAAACAATGAAAATGCATGCCGAAGGACAACATCCCAAAAAAGGAAATATTGATATGTTCAAACATATGATTGCAT
>NW_015386832.1:285248-318447 GCF_001527695.2 Protobothrops mucrosquamatus
TGGCCAATCACTTTCTCTCAGCTCTAGGAAGACAGCAATGACAAACCAATCCATAAATGACTAGAAAACAGCATGGACTTGCAAGCAATCACTAGGTGTCAAGAATGAATCAAATGCATAAAACAAACAATGAAAATGCATGCCGAAGGACAACATCCCAAAAAAGGAAATATTGATATGTTCAAACATATGATTGCATATTTTATTTATGTACACATATGATCCTGCACATTGATAATTGATCAGGCGAAAAGATTGATCCAATAATCTAAAAAAATATTATTTGATTTTTAAACTGTTTTAAGAATGTCAGAATTAAAAAGGTATTCATTGATTGATTTTATACCCATCTTAATATCAAAATAGTGTCCAAAACAGCTAGTATTGGCACAAAGATAACTAAAGGTACAATTATATTGTTTTTACTTAAATATTTGTTATATTTTTTTTCTGATCTTCCTCCAAAATAGCATAGAGAGTAGGTGCTTCCTACTCTCATGCTCCTATGAACAATTCCTGTGGGATAGATTAGGCAGAGAAGCAATGGATGGCCACAAAGCAACTTTTTTTAAAAAAAAAAAAATCAATTTTGAAAATTTATCTGGCTACCAGTGTTAAACTGCTTAGAGTCACAGGGAATCAGGGACATATAAATTGAGTAATTTATTATTATTTTTTATTTAAATTTGGGTGACTAACAAAGAATACATTAATAATTTTCTTAATTAAAAGCAAAATAAATAAACAACAATGCCACAAAAAAAATCTTAAACACAATATCTGCTTGAATAATTTATCACTGCTTCTCTTTGTGTCAGTAAAAATGAATTTAGCCTTCTCTGTCTTACCAAGGCCTCCAAGTACCTATGAATGCTCCTAAGGACATTGTTTATTTTCCCACCAAACAAATTCCATGGCTTTTAAAAAAGGATATCTCCTAAAAATCAAAAAACCCAGGCAAGATTGCACAGAAAAAATCTTTTTTCCAAGAATCTTGGTGCCTATTCATTATTGGTATTACTAGTATTTTGATCTATGCCAGGAGGCTAACTTCAGTTGTTAAATTATTGTAACTAGACAATCATAAAGAGTCCTGTAACTAGGCCAATTTAGAGCCTATTGTTAGTATTCTGAACAGCGTTGTTGATGTTTTCCAAGACCAATTTACGAGTCCAACAATATTCTTTTGTACTATTAATTTTTTTGTCCTCCCCTCTTTTTTTTTTTTTTTTTTGAGAAGGTGGCACTTGGTAACTGGAATCCCTTGGGGGGGGAATTGTGGAGTCAAGGGAGATGGTTGAATCACTCCTGATCTTTGGTAGAGTCAAGGGGATGTGAGAAGACAAGCCAGCTAGATATGGTTCATTCTTTAATTTCCTCCCTTAGAAGAAATAAACAAAATTTTCTTTAAAGCAAAATTTTATTTCAATTTCTTCTCCATCTCCCTTTTCTTGCATTGGATATCTTATAAGACAGTCTGGACATTTAGTTTTGTTTATTTTTGGTGAAAGAAAAATAAGAAAGGAGGAGGAAAAGAGATAAAGAATTATACATGAAAAATAAATACAATTTGAAAGCTTAGCCTTGGAAAAATATCCAGTGTGTTTGAGGTTTATAAGAAGGCATTCATTTCTGGGGGAAAGAGGGGATGGAGGTATGACTGACACAGTAACAAACAAAACAATCCTCTGAATTCCTAGGAGTTAGCTAAACAGCAGAGTTTACTCTCTATCTACAAAGAGCTACTCAGTGTCTGAATTAGTGGACAGAATGATTGAACTCTGCAGAAGTGAAAATAAGGGAAAAAATAATGATAGCTAAGACCTCTAGATTGTTTCCTATGAACCTGAACTTTCAAATGCACTTAAAACTCATGATTCTCTCATATTTATATTTTTCACTTTTGTTGACTTCTCCATTGTGAATCTTAGCTTCACTGCCACTAAATACTGTATATCAACAGTGAAAAGGAGAATGAAGCTGTCATAAAGCAGCCTGCTACTCCTTAATAGAAATTTTCAAATTTAGATAAGGAAAGATGAAAATTAAAACTGGACAAACTTAATCAATTTCAAAGTTATCCTCTCTTTCAGTATATTCATTGTACTTTGGACTGGATATCTTTCTTCCTTAAAAGTAAAAAATTATATGGATCCAAATCCAAGTATGAAATGGAAGACAGGAGTCTATAAGATTAGAATTGGTTTTAAATGAAAAATAAAAAAGCTTTGTGCTACTAAATGCAGGTTTAAATCATAGAGTTTAAATAGGATACCAATTATCCTTCCCTGAGCTTTGAGCCTCTCTTAAAGCCACCTAGAGTCACGTAAAAATGAGATATAAATTGAATGAATAAATAAATAAAGTTTGCCAGCCATTGCCATAATGGCTTCATGTCCCTTAGGGATTTTGATTTTTATGACGGATTGAAGTTCAAAATCTTTTTTTTTTTTTAAAGTTGGAAGTGCTGCATTGGGAATCCCTGACTTTAAAGCTTGCAATGTTATGGACTACAAATGGCAATATGACTTTGAGAATCACTACACTGATGCAAAGTTACTTTTTTTGAAGAGAGCGTTCAATGGATTTTTGGGACAGCATTACTGCAGAGCTATCTTAGATTCCACAATACAACAATAAGTCTTGTGGTCTGTCTGCCAAATATTAGAGGGCATATATTAGAAGCCAAGCATATGATTATTCACTGTATGTAGCACAGTGTAAATAAGAAGCATATTTTCCCAGAACAGATAAGGCAAATATTTAATGATAAGCATGACTGCCATATTTATTTCCATATTAGACAGGTGCCTAAAAGACCCATTATCTCTGATACCGAGCAAGTCTATTCAAAAGTCTAGTATTACAATTGAATAATTATGAAAATCCTAGGAATTCTACTTGAATGAGATTTTGATAGATATTGGTTCTTTATCCTCAGAGTCCTGGTGGATAGAAGCCCCAGTAAATAAATAAATACTATTTGTCAGGGAATTGTGCAGCAAGTGTACAAATGGAGTCAGAGACACGGCGGCAAAGCAGTTTTATATAAATAAATATATTTACAGGAAATAAGATAGGCAAACAGGAGCATCGTCAGGTAAATCAATACAACAAAAACATCATGAGGTAAATCACAGAGAGCACACATAGCACTCAGAGGAAAAAAGGCGGGAAACAAAGAAACTCCCCCTTTTCACTCATAGCAACCAATCGCAGCTCAGATTCCCTCATGCAGTGGACAGCTCTTTTCAACCAATTAGCTATAATTGTGTGTTCTTAGTCATTGTCCAATCCTTCCCTACTCCAGCTATTAAATTTTAAATATCTTAACATTATTATTCTTAAATAATTCCTTAATGGGAAAGTAATGTTAATGAAAAGGATATATTTATTGATAACTGTACAAAATTTTGTATACAAGCCCAATTTTTTGCTCTTGTCATTGTCACTAATAGATTGTAAACATATTTCTGTACCAACAAAGGAAAATATTTGTAGCTTGGGATTGAAATGAGGAATCTTTGTTGCTTTCTGAGCTTGGTTGGTTTTTTTGCAGAGGTTTCATTACCCAAATTAGGTAACATTAACAATGCTAGCATTATCATAGTTTGGATAATGAAATGTTTGCAAAAAAAGAACCAAGCTCCAAAACCATCAAGGAACCCACATATGTCTATGTCTTAATTNAGCAAGCGGACCTGACCTAGGGTGGATTTTACATTGGGTTTTAAATATTCGGAAGACGCAACATTAAAATTCGGTTTAATTCGGTTTTAAGGGGGGGATTGTATAGATGTTCTGGTTTTAAACATGTTGTGCGCCGCCCTGAGTCCCTGTCGGGAGAAGGGCGGCATATAAATTAAATAAAATAAAATAAAAATAAAAATAAATATTTATTTCCATATTAGACAGGTGCCTAAAAGACCCATTATCTCTGATACCGAGCAAGTCTATTCAAAGGTCTAGTATTACAATTGAATAATTATGAAAATCCTAGGAATTCTACTTGAATGAGATTTTGATAGATATTGGTTCTTTATCCTCAGAGTCCTGGTGGATAGAAGCCCCAGTAAATAAATAAATACTATTGGTCAGGGAATTGTGCAGCAAGTGTCCAAATGGAGTCAGAGACACGGCGGAAAAGCAGTTTTATATAAATAAATATATTTACAGGAAATAAGATAGGCAAACAGGAGCATCGTCAGGTAAATCAATATAACAGAAACACCATGAGGTAAATCACAGAGAGCACACATAGCACACAGAGGAAAAAAGGCGGGAAACAAAGAAACTCCCTCTTTTCACTCATAGCAACCAATCACAGCTCAGATTCCCTCATGCAGTGGACAGCTCTTTTCAATCAATTAGCTATAATTGTGTGTTCTTAGTCATTGTCCAATCCTTCCCTACTCCAGCTATTAAATTTTAAATATCTTAACATTATTATTCTTAAACAATTCCTTAATGGGAAAGTAATGTTAATGGAAAGGATATATTTATTGATAACTGTACGAAATTTTGTATACAAGCCCAATTTTTGGCTCTTGTCATTGTCACTAATAGATTGTAAACATATTTCTGTACCAACAAAGGAAAATATTTGTAGCTTGGGATTGAAATGAGGAATCTTTGTTGCTTTCTGAGCTTGGTTGGGTTTTTTGTAGAGGTTTCATTCCCAAATTAGGTAACATTAACAATGCTAGCATTATCATAGTTTGGGTAATGAAATGTTTGCAAGAAAAGAACCAAGCTCCAAAACCATCAAGGAACCCACATATTTCTATGTCTTAATTCTCTTCTAAACAAGAGCATAGTGGTTTCAGTTCAACAGTTTATTGAATTCAAAGAATACTTCTGAATCAATTATGTTATCAATGTGTGTTTTTGTTTTGGGGGCAGCTAATTGTTTAAAAATACACAACAGTGCAGGATGGGCAACTTGTCTAGCTGAATGGACCAAATATTGAGGATTGGGTTCATTCATTTAATGTTCAGAGCAGCATATACAATCTTTTCATTCTCTATTCTAAAGCACTTACAATCCCATTGGAAAGCCCATGGAAAGACAATTGGCTGGTTATTAAAAATCCTGAAAGTTGTGGTTCAGTACTGCCACTGTTTTTTTACCCACACATAAGTAAAGAAGCAGGAAGCAAGGATCATTCCTACTGCCCTGCTTCCAATTGTCTATCTGTGTGTGTGTGTGTGTGTGTGTGTAGAACTTGAGAGCAAATAGCTCTGTCTGAATAATTTTCACATCAATGTATTCATCGTAAGAGATAGATGTTAAAAGGACTATATATATTTTTTTTATTTTGCCCTTGTTTTAATTCTTTTCTCATTTTAAGGAAAAGCCATTCATATATGCATTATTTTCTCCTCTGTATCCATCAATCCAAATGAAAACTTTTTGTTCAAACATTTTTAGTAGTTGATGGTCATGGAAATTGGTTTCTAAGTTGTTTCAGCACATAGATCATATGGGAAATATGTGATAATCAAATCATCATTCTGCAAACAAAATTGCCCTTTTTATACCATGCCATTAAAAAAATCCATTTTACTCCGCAGGGTATAAGGAAAGATTTAAAAGAATGAATCTCATTATTTATTATAGCATCATGCAACTAAAATGATTGCCTCCCTCTTCTTTTCTGAAAAATGATGGCATGATTTGTTTAGTTCCTATTGCTGCATTTAAACTCCTGGGTAGTAAGAAGGATCAAGCCATAAAAATAAATAAGATAAGACAACACAGTAGGTACACAAATTATATAGCAGCTAAGAACAAAATAGGGGATCTGAAATCCTTGCTAGAATTCATTTTACATGTAATTCTTGAAAAAAAATATAACAAATTGAGAAATAGAGTACAATTAAAATTAAATGAAAGAAACAACACATATCTACTGCAACAAAGCAATAAAAAGTTAACAGCAACTATTGGCTGAAATTAAATATCAGGGCTAAACATAAAGGATAGAAGCTTGCATAAGAACTAAAGTATTCATTAAAACCCAATTACGTATTCAATCCCTATAAACACAAATCAAATGGACTGCAAACTTTTCACAAACTTTCTTTTCTTCCAAATCTCATATTGCCTTTTAAGAGGAAAGTGATTATTTATACATGTAACATTTAGTTTATAGGTTATCATTTTTTTTCAGGAACCTTCTAAAACACAAAGGGGAAAGTATCCAAAAGGTACTTCAGATTTTATATAGAAATATATGACATCATTAGACAGCCTCCCTCATTTGTTGCTTGCTCTCCAGATATTTGAAATACAATTTTCTCTAAACACATGCACATACATAAACACCTGCATTAAGCTTAAGGGGGTGATGGAATATAATTAATTAAATTTGAAATGACTGGTTTGGGAAAAGTTGTTGTTAAGTACATAAATTTAAGTTTTCCTAAAGAGATTTAGGAAAACTTGGATTTTTTGAAGGCTACAACCTCTATGGTTTTTAGATAAAACATTGAATGTAGTTTATTCAAACTTCCAGAACATTGATATATGGAATAGCTTGGAATTGTTCCCAAGGACAGGCATAACTTGTTTGAAAGAAGTGCAGAATTTTAGGCAGATCACCATGCATTAATTTCATTTCACATTCTCCTTTATATTATTAAGTTGCCAGACTATTATTACTACAAGAAAATGGAAGACAGCCAATTAATTGGGTTGCAATATAATTTGAATATTAAAACTGCTTAGTTGAGCAAATTTAGTAAGACCATGAACTTAAACATATGCCACGTTATCTTCCTAGAGTGATAACATGGGAGTGTTATCTTCTGGAAGGAGGCTTTGTAGCATCCGTAACATCCAGATTCAGCCATAGTTTCATTCCATACAGCATTAACCTTGTGAACTTTCAAGCTTCCTCCTTCCATTATATATTCAAGATGGACAGCATTTAATATTTATTTGTTATGTATATGTAGGGGCGTGGGTCTATACATATGTTGTACATAGTATGTTTAGATGTGTGTCATGTATATGTTTCACTTTGAGAGCGGGCAACTAAATTTCATTTTTGATGTGTGTTGTTGTGCCCACAGTAAAAAAAATGACAATAAAGGTTATCTTATCTCATCTCATCTCATCTCATCTTACCCTACCCTACCTTATCTTACCCTACCTTACCTTACCTTACCTTACCTTACCTTACCTTATCTTATCTTATCTTATCTTATCTTACACTTAGGACATTAAGTCAAACTTTCTGCTCATGTGGAAATACAAATTAAGATATCTTTACATAATCCAGCAAATAAAGCCTTATCTGGGAACTGGTTCCACTGGCATAGTTCTCTTACTTAGAATAGGTGGTACCTTGCTTAGAATAGACACTTGTTTAATAATAGTTACTATGAGACAGATCTTGGAGTCCTAGTGGACAATCACATAAATAAGAGCCAGAAGTGTGCTGCTGAAAAAAGCCAACATAGTTCTAGGCTACATTAATAGAGGAATTATGTGGAATGTTAGTACCACTTCATAATGCCTGGATAAGACCACATTTGAAATATTGCATCCAGTTTTGGTCACCACAATATAAAAAAGATGTTAAGGCTCTAGAAAGAGAGCAGGGAAGAGCAACAAAGATGATTAGAGGACTGGAAATACAAAACATACAAAAAACAGTTGGAGGAATTTGTTATGTCTAGTTTAATCAAAGAAGGACTAAGATTGATGTGATAGCAGTATTTGAATATCGAAGGGCTGCCACTAAGAAGAAAGACTCAACCTATTCTCCAAAGCAATTGTCCTAAGGTAAGACAAAAAGCCATGGGTGAAAACTAATCAAGGAGAGAACCAACCTAGAACTAAGGACAAATTTCCTGACAGTTACCGGTAGAACAATTAATCAGTGTTCCAGAATTTGTGGGTGCTCCAACATTGAATGTTTTTAAGAAGATATTGGACAACCATTTGTCTGAAATTGTATAGGGTTTCCTGCTTGAGCAGGGGTTGGACTAGAAGTCCTCCAAGGTCCCTTCCAATTCTGTTATTCCGTTCTTTTATTCTGTTATAACTTATTTCCTACAGCAGTGATTCTCAACCTTTTCTTCACTACAGACCTCCTTTAAACATCTTTTGTGGCCACAGACCAAGGCCACAGATCACCAAGACTTAATTCAAGATTTAAAGCACTAGACTGTATCAAATATTCATTTCAATTTTCTCATGAAGGGCCTTCAAATTTGGAGCAAAGGGAAATAAGTTAATCTGTTAATGCATACACTCCTGTTATAATATCTTATCGCAATGATTCCATACGAATTTAAAATAAAGTATTGACACTCTTTTCACTCAAATGGGCCATGTTAGGATATTCTGCTCACCTTCCATCTTGTTTGTCTGTGTTCAGTCACCATATATTTTTTGTTTAGGTGTCTAGGGCCACCACTTGGAGGAACAGACTTCAGCCCCACTGTGGCCCTAAAGAGAGACGTTGGGTTAAGAAAATGAGAAGAGAAGAAATGACTAATTAAAGAGGGTCCCAGAAACAATCAAAACTACAAGCACATGGAACCATTAATATGACATATGCATACAAAAGTCTTATAAAAATGAAAGCTAGAAAGTGATATGAATATAATTTTACAAATTGTACTTCACTTAACGCAAGCTGTTGGGAAAAAGGGATCATTTTATGTTCATTTAATTACAACTAATGAAAATGCTGATGCTGCATTTCACTCATGTACCAAACCCCATTACCAAAATCTATTAATTTCTTAGGGACTAAAGTAGATTAAAATGAATTTGATCTTTAGCCTTTGTTTATTATTAAGTTTTCAATAATATATAAAAAGAGTTTTCTAATTAAGCCGTTTTAAAATGGCAATTGTTGATATAAAGAATAAATATTTTATTACAATCCAAGACCAGATCATAAAAATTAGAACAATCAAATACCATCTGACAATACACATTTAATTAAATGAAGAATGTATTCTGTTGTCAGGTCTAAACATTTGTTTTATTTTTATTTTATTTATCATATTTATATAGTTATCCATCTCATAGTAAAGTGATGGCTTACAATAAAAATAAGAATAAAATGTTAAAATAGCTACAATTAAAATCCATTAACAATAGCAAAGTTTTATCTCTTGAGCACAGAATATTGCATTTGTATACATAATTTCAGATGATTTGTCTATTCTAAATACTATTGACTAACATACATAGGTAAGCTATCTAAGGTTTTGATTATCTGGGAGCAAAATATTCCGTAAAGCTTACACTGCAGAAAAATATGGATAACATGGCTCTTAGAAAATGTGACCATATTGTTTTATATAAATGTAAGTTTATACAGAGCTGCAGTTGCATGCCGTAGTTAAATTAATATCAGAGAGCCATTCAAACCCATAAACACCCATATTCAGACAAGATTCCCATTAATTTTAGCAAAACATTTTTCAGTGAAGATTTATTGTTATAATGAGGATTTGTGCCCCAAATAATTTGCAAGCAGTACTCAAATGGTAGCCAGTGAATTTTGTTTATTAAAATATTTATACAAAATATATATCTCAAAGTGCTTTATAATACTGTTACAAAATAAAGCAATAAAGAACCCCATGAAAAACATAGTAAATGCCAATAAGTTAGTGGTCTGTAGAGTCAATTTAAGAAGTTATGTTTTTCAAGGATTATCTAAGGCAGGGGTGTCAAACTGCCAGCCCGCAGGCTGGATGTGTCATGCCAAAATCGTGCCCACCCCATTGCCGGCAATGGAAAAAAAGTCACAATACATTGCGACACATCACGTGATGTTGCGAGTTTGACACACCTGATCTAAAGTATAGATAAGGTATATTATATAAGGTATGTCAGAATAGATTTTGTCATACTGCAATCATCCTTTACACCAGTCAGGCATAGCAATAAATCTCAGTTCCCTAGACATTTAATCCTATACTGTGTCTGTATATGTATCTGTATTTGCTCCTGGGCTTAAATTCCAATCTTTTCTACTCATCTTTGTCAGCCACAGAAATTTGACTTTGAATGTAAGGTCATTTACCTAAAGTTTATCTAATGGTTCTGTCCATACTCTTCTTGTATCATAGCTGTGTAGTTCCAAATGAAGATCTTCCTTTGAGATGGTGAACATCTTGAAGATTGGTATATGTTTAGTTATTCTGTTGTAAAATGTTATAGATTGTTTTTTAAAAAAACAAGGTCTTTCATATTGGCTTAGACACTAAGGTATAACCTTTAACACATCCTGCTCTGAAGCTGGATCATGGTTTTGTTCACTTACTTCAATAATATAATAGTGCATGGTAATACAAATACTATTGTATGAAAATATTGAGAGATATTTGCAGAATAGAAAATTGATAGTACAATATTATTATTATTTTTCCTTAAATTTCATCTAATCTGCTTATAAAGTAGCCTTTTTAACCAAGATTTTACTGTAGAATCTACAAATGAAGGGCACTAGAAAGGACTACCATAATACTTAAATACATAATGTGTAGCATTAACATCATATTGTGTAACTCCATAATCATTTGCAGTTGTTTAACCAAATCAGCCAATCACAATTTTGAATGCTATAACTGAAATTTCTACAGGGTCTGCAAGATTGTCTGTGACACGACACATCTTCTTCATGACCTGTTTTCCTTGTCTAGGAGGAGGCTTTGTGGTATCTGAAGCAGAATATCCAGATTCAGTCACAGTTTTGTTCTATACAGTATCAACTTTGTGAACTCTAAAGCTTCCCATTTCTGCTATGTATTCAAGATGGACATGATTAATATTTGTATGTTATTTATATGTAAAGGTGTAGATTTATACATATGTTGTATATAGCATGTTTAAATGTGTGTTATGTATGTGTACACTTTTGAGAGCAAGCAACAAAATTTCATTTTTAATGTGTGCCAATATGCCCACAGTAAAAATGACAATAAAGATTATCTATCTACTACAATTAAAGAAGACCATGTCACAAAGTCATTTCATTAGCATCTCTACAAATAAAATAGTGTAATATTAGTTTGTTAGACATAGTTTATTTTTATCACTGATCAGAATTCCCCCCAAAATAAAAAATTACAATATATTTAAAAACTACATCAAACATCTGAGAACACAATTTAAGGTACAGCATATTCCTATACAAGGTGCCTTACAACATACTGTTTTGTTACTGTTCAAAATAGCATTTCTAGTAATTTATAAAGATAAAGACAGAAAAGCATTTGGTTTCAATGATGAATTCCCATAATGTTTCTTTAAGGTTTAACTCTTTAAAAAGGAACAGATATATTAAATAATGCTGTATATATCTGTCCAATAATGCTTCTAATTTCAAGATTCCAACATTAAAAGTGGATTTGGGAGACATTATATTAGAAATTGCATAAGTTTCAAATTAGCTACAAACATTACTTTTGTTTATAATGATTTTTTTACAATCATTATTATTGTCATCTTCCTGAGGCCTACCTTATTATTCCTTTTCCTGAAAGACAAAAATGCATGTTGCTTTTCAAAGTAACTCTTTGCTCAACCCACACTCTGAAGTAGATTAGGTCACTGAATCAGTTTCCAAAGTAAAAGGAAATATACAATATGCCTGGCATTGCTTTGTGCTGGCTATCTTCCATAAGCCATATCCTCTGGAGTGCATTATGTTCCATTGTCAGAAACAAAGCAAAATAGATCCTTAAACTGAGTTAGCTACCACTTCTTCAAAGGGAGTTTGAAGCACATGTGATAATAAGCAGTATCTGTCTCTTGTAACAACTGTAACAGTAAGAAATTATATTATCCATTTCTGAAAATGCTGAGAAGTTGTGTCCTGTGGTATGTAGTTTGGCAGATAAAGCTAGTCCTTTGTGTAGAATAAGATGGTATTGTAACAGGCAGATTCTGAATGGTGAAATTTCACAGATTATTGTCTCATTTTATCAGCTAAAAATATGGAAATGTATGCTGATATGCTACAACAGTGTATCTGTATTGTATATATAACAAACAACAACAGGGAATCCTTTATGTCCCTTAATTACCTAACAAAGTGAATTGGAAGGTATTTTCAGGGTCCAATTTTGACAACTTCCTTCTTTCTTTTCTGTTTATTATTAAAAACTTGGGGGGCAGTAAGATAGGCCTAAATGTAATCTTATATGTTAGTTCAGGCACCAAAATAGAAAATGGCAAAATCATGAAATTGCAGCAATCTCATTTCTGAGATCTGACAATATTTTGATATTTTCATCTACAAACTTTCTGGATTTCAAGAGAAAACACAGAAGTATAATCACATTTGGTGATCTAATAAGGACTAGCCATTTGCCGTGCCTTATTATTTCATTGTATTAAATATGTTTTCCGCTTGGAAGTGTTTTGGGCATGTAAGCATTGTAGACTACTGCAATGGGATATGAATACATATGCATTAATTTAATACTAATTAAGCTCAAGATGAACAAGTGACTAAGAAGGGCAAACTTGCAACAAATTGCTTATTACAGGTAATTCCAATAATGTCTGTCTTCAGAAATGTCTCAAGTAACTTTTTAAAATAAATAAGGTATAAATAAAGACAAGCCAAAATTATTTCACAAAGGTGTAAGATGGTTCAAAAATGATGTGAGGGTTTTTCATAAATAATGGATGGTACATCCCCTGTATCTTGCTCACCAGTGTAACTGAGGTCACCAAGAAAAGAGGAGATCAAAATGTATCAAAAGTGTATTCTCTGAAACATCACAGGGAAGAAAGAGAGCGAGAAAGAGGGGGGAAAAAAACCCAAATCAAAATACAAAATGTCTGAAACCAGAGGCAAAGCCTCTGAAATGCAGTAGACCAAAAAGGTCAAGAGGATAAAGGTCACATGTGCTTGAAATAAAAGATACTGTTTTTCTTCTTGTACTGTCACAAAGTGCCTATAAGGATTAGCCTCTTCAGAAGGTAGAATTTGATGTACCAGCAAACTGCTTCTTTTTATTCTCATGCTTTGGTGTTCTTAATTTTGTCTTCTCCTCTTCTGGTATCTGCTCTCTTGAACTGTTGAATACCAGCTTCTCTCAACTTCCAGTCCACTGTCCACAGGGAAAGGAAACATATTTCCTTGCCATCTGTTACATCTGTTAGTGCACATGTTTTAATGAAGCATGGAAAATAATTCAGGATCACAGCCAAGAAAATATTCTGAGGGTCAGAGGTGACAACTAAGTGATATATGTCTCTCATGAGCCTATCAAAGAGTTAACTTTAACCAAAGGGCATAGAAGTCATTCATATATTTAAGCAATCTAAATGTCAATCTGTATTAAATTTTCCAGTGTGAATAATGTTACATTCCCAGCAATGCTTTCAACTAAGGTGGTAAGAACATTATCCAAAGATAAAGTGAAAATAACCAGAAGTTAAAACAAAATCTGGAATGAGGACCTCATTTGGATGGACCATAACATTTACCGGTACCTTCTTTTTTTTCTGGAGAGGGTATTTAAAGTTTGGGGCTGAATACTCACTGATATCAGAAATATGCATTATTTTTTGTTGATGTTATTTTTCCAAACAGAACATATACATTTTTCCAGAGAAACTTGATGAACCCTGAAACTTAAATCCATATACATCCTATATATTCACATACTAATCAATATTTTATTGAATATTATTAAAACAGAATAAAATACATGCTTAATGAAATCAACACAATAATTAACTTTATAGGACCATCGTGTGTAACCTCATCAGAGTTTGAAACAAAAATATCTACAAATATATGAGAAATAAATCTAAAAGGAAGTCCTTAGCCTGAAATAATATTCTTTTAAAAAATCTAACATACATTGAAAATCTATACCAGAGAATAAATTGTAACTTTCATATTTATAAAATAATCCTGAAAAGTTCTATTTTTGTAAAAACCAGCAAGCCACTTCCAGAAATGTTGCCAAAAAAAAAAAAAACTTTCAGAGAGTTGTTTGGGCAGTTGCCAGGAGTCAAGACAGACTTGAAATCACAAATTTATGTGACAGGACTGGCCAAGATTTTGGTGGCAAAAGTTTGAACACACTTTTGAATAATGTTTTCAGGGGCACACTTCCAAACACAGGGTAAACTCTGGAATACAGTGAGATTCCTCAATTTTTCTTTCTTCTACTCAAATCTATTAATCATATTCATTAGTAATCATCATTAAATATTATAATCTATTCCAATTAAGCATTTATTTTCAATAATTCAATTATCAGTTGAAAAATAATTGTGTCATTTTATGTACTTCATGAATTAAATTAAGTACTTCATTAATAATGCTGAGAAGTAGTTTAATATAATGGGGGAAATGGTGGACTAGAAACTGGAAGATTCTACGTTCCATCCATCTCTTACTGGGAGATCCTAACTTCCATCCATCTCTTACCAACAGAAGGCAAATGACTTTCCTTCTTGCATACATCCCCAGCACTTCTACCTTCCTGCTGCACCAGTCACTTAAGTATCTCTGTGATCTGCAATGTTCCTGTTAAGCACTCCCTTGCATCCTCCATTATGGCAGTATTACAATAAAAATAAAAAATAAATAAAGAAAATGGTAAAACAACAACACCCACTCTAGATGACTTCAAATCACCAGGACCAGATGGATTGCACCCCAAAGGTTCTGAAACAGCTGTCAGAACTGATCTGAGAATCACTAAATCATATCTTTCAAAAATCCTGGAGCACTGGGTAATCAAGATCATATGAAGTATTAGTACCATTTTATAATTCCATGGTAAGACCACACTTGGAATATTGCATCCAATTTTGGTCCTCATGACATTAAAAAGATGTTGAGATTCTAGAAAGATTGCAGAGAAGATGATTAGGGGACTGGAGTTGAAAGATATGAAGAACAATTGCAGGAATTGGGTATGTCTAGTTTAATGAAAAGAAGATCTAGGGGTGACATGATAGGAGTGTTCCATCATCTAAGAGCTACCACAAAGAAGAGGGGGTCAACCTATTCTTCAAAGCACCTGAAGGCAAAATAAGAAGCTATGGATGGAAACAATCAAAGAGAGAAGCAACCTAGAACTAAGGAGAATTTTCCTAACAGTGAAAACAGTGGAATTAATCAGTGGAATAGCTTGTTTTCAGAAGTTGTGGGTGTTTCATCACTGGAGGTTTTTAAGAAAAAATTGGACAACAACTTGTCTGAAATGGTATAGGATTTCCTGCTTGAGCAGGGTGTTGGATTAGAAGACCTCCAAGATCCTTTCCAAGTCTTTTCTGTTATTCTATTATTCTGATCGTGCACAAAGGCATATCCTCCCTGACCTTCACCATGCCGCTTGTGCACTCCTTGCATCCTTGGGCATCCTCTTTGAGTCATACCATGCCTCTCATGCACTTCCCTCATATGTGTCATCCCTAATCTTTGCAATGCTCTCACACATACCCTTGACCCTCCACAAACTTTCCCTGCACCTTCACAAACTGTCCTCAACTCTACCCTGTGCTCCCATGCACCCCCTTGCTTCTTCCTCCACCCAACAGCAGTCATTTACCTGCCTACCAGTCTGAGATTTGCAACTTTCCATATGCTTTAGCTGTGGAAAGTCAGTGGGAAGTTGCCTCATTGAATGACCATGGGATTTGTTTAACAACAGCAACTTAGACTACAAGGAGTCCCCTCACTAAGTAACACAGTTGTGCTTTACAAGCACATTGCTTAGCGATGGAAATTCCGGTCCCAAATGCTGTTGTAAGTCAAGGACTACCTGTCCATAGAGTCTTTGTGCCCATAATATATCTTGCAACAGTTCTTTAACCATGAGTATTCCAGGGTGTATTAGATAGCAACATTGGCAATGTCTATCAATTTAAGGACAACTGCTGAACAAAAGTGGCAGGTTTGGGAATAGTATATAAGTGTGAGAGATTGTGGAGAGATAGGGAAAGGAGTGAAAGAGGACATAAGCATCATGGATCAAGAGATAGCTGTTGATGTTAGCTTACCTCAAAATCAACAACTTAGTCAAGGTCGAGAGACACTTTGGAAAAGCATTTCAAATCTCAAGACACTTAACTAAGTCACTAACAAAGAAACTGGAAATTCCTGTAGCATGTCAAGATTCTGTTGTATTTAACCATTAATAGTATTAAAGATACTTTACTGAAATATTTCTAATTCTTGCTTCTTTAATCTTGCTCAGTTGTGTGGATTTTGATATTAAGATGTACTTGCTATAGGCACACCAGTGGCTCCTTAAATAGATCAGTGATTCCAGTTTGTTTGTTTTTTTGCTTTCCTTTTAAATAAGTCTTTAATGTACCAGATTTTAGTTTAGTCTATCATGCTCTGATTGTAGAAAGCTCATTGCTTTCAATTTAGAGTGTCAAACAAGAAGCATCATAGTTAAGATGGGTGAGCTCATTTAATAAAGTGTTAAAGGGCTTCAATTGCTCAGCCAACTTGCCTGATCCATATCAAAGTCCTTAAGTTACTTTGCATGCTGCTTCTGTTGCACCTACTGAATATTCATTTGTGCTATTTTATCCTCTGAAACAGTTTTGAGATACATTTTGATTAAAATATGGAGGAAACAAATGAAACTGGATAAAGTTCACCTTGTATGCATGTGTGTGTGACTGTGTGCGTGGATTAAAAACAGCTATGTTTATTATATTTAGGCACTGCTTAAAAGATGCAGAAAAGTCTCCATTAAATATTATTTTGACAATCACCTTTCTTTTGCTTGTTTAGCTTAGAGTAAACAGAAATATAAAAAATGGGATCTCTTTTTCAAAGAGTTGGTTTTTATGAGTCAATATTCTTTCTAAAATCACAGATTAAGTACTTCAACTCCATCTTAACTGGCTGTGGATAATTCAGGGTCAGAGACTTTTCAATAAACAAATCAATAAAGAATAAGATTTCTTAAAAGTAGCAGCTGCCCACCCATGATTACAAAAACAATTAGATTTAATAAACAAGGATTTAATAAACAGTCCAAATATGGCTTAAAGCACTGCAATATTTCAGGACTGGTCCTGCCATTTTCTAATCCATTATCACAGCTGCTCACCTTATCACCCTCTCAGGCAGGCTTGGCTGATCATAAGTATCTTAGACAGGTCTCTGGAGGACTGCCTTTAGAAGAAAGTGTGATTGCAAGGGCTCTGCTGAAAACCAAAGGAAAATTACTGGTTACCATCTGGGATTGTGAACCTTGTAGAAGTCAAAAAAGGAAGCAGCAACCACTTCTCTTTACTTTCACCCTTCACATGACACACCAGAGAGGATCTTAAAAATGAAAGAGTAAAATCTGAGAAAAGGTAAGAAAAATACAATGAAAGTGGGGAAAATACGGTTGGAAAAGTTCATTTATCCAGTTTTGATGACTGACGAATAAGTAATTGGTGAGAGGGAGGAGGAGGAGGAGGAGGAAGAGGTTAAATGCAAGAAAATGCCTATTTTACATTATTTTTATTCAAAAAGGGGATATTTTTCCAAAGATATTGCTGGACTGATTCTTAGCACCTTAACCTCCAAATTTGCCATATATCCAGATATTAATATTATTACTGCTTTATTATTACCATTATGTCTCTGATATTAACAATAACTGAAATAGTAGCTCGGAAAGGACTTATGTGGGAAGGAAAAGAGCACTGTGAACTAGAAAAATGCTAGAAATTAGAACAATCACCACCTTTAGAATGTTCAAACTGCCACTTGGCTTATTTTCTTTGAAGTTAGATCATTTAGTGGACTAAAATGTTTGGAGCATAAAAGCTTCTAGTTGTTACTTTCTCTCAGTTCATTTTCCCTTTTCTTGTTTCTTTGATTATTTGTGTTTCTGGCGAATCCCCAATGCTACTGCACAGAATCTGGCCACCTGCGCCGTGATCTCTACCTGCTCATCCTTAAGCAGCCACTGGAGATGGATGCTTTCCGAACGACCAGGATATCTATCAATAATGGGGAGGATATGTTTTTTCCGAATGGCTCTGTAGAAGGAACATCGAAGGAGTATGTGTCCAATGGTCTCCACCTCTCCTGAGCCACAGGAGCAGAGTCTTTCAGACACTGCTATCTTTTTGTACTTGCCGTACAAGACGGCCGATGGAAACGCATGTCACTGAGCAAGCAAGAATGCTTTCCGATGGTTTACTGACTCCAACTGTCTAAGATACCTGGCAGGTGTAACCACATATCTAATAGAGTCTGGAGCCAGAAACAGCAGAGCTATACCTAAGTCTGCTTGCCTCTCGATGTCCTCTACCCTTTGACACAAGGTTTGTTTTGCTTGGTCATAGTCCAATTTGAGAATTGAGGCTGATGAGAAGCCTAGTTTGGCAAGGTTGGACTCGACTGCCTTGATCCACGAAGAGAAAAATTTATCTTGTAGAATTAATGGAGCAAGGCCTTGTGGAAAGCAATTAAGCCTTAGCCAGATGTTTAAGGAAGCTATACAGATTCTTGCTTCGACTTTTATCAATCCTGTCTCCAGGCACAGAAGTGCATTAGGAACACAGCGAGGCATCTGGAGAATTGTTCTGATAAATTTGGATTGAACTCTTTCCAGTGGTGTAAAACACGAAGCTGAGGGTCCGAGCAAGGTCCGGTAGAGAAGCTGTGCTAGTGGCTTGGCCAGAAAGAGCTTAATTGCAGCTGGAACATAGTGAACTCCCTTTGTGCGGAAAAATTTAAGAATGGCATTCGCTGATCATTGGCCAGAGGCAGCCGCGTATTCTCCATGGGCTTTTTCTTAGCCGGTGGCATGGATGACCACCCCAAGGTCCTTAAAGGTGGTTACCTGCTCTATTTTGTGGCTATTTAAGTACCATGTGTACTGTTTTGGCCTTTTGGCAAAAGCCATAACCTTTGTTTTCTCATACTTTATGTCCAGTTTGTTTTTCTTGTTTCTTAATAGTTTGAAATTCATTTTTTCCAATGCAATCTTGATATAACCATACATAATTGACATTAACAGTTATGTATATATACATAACATATACATATAAGAGGTGGTAGTGGTGGCAACTAGCAATATGGCAGTGGTGAGTTCTAGTCAGATGTGCCTGACCTTCCCAGTGCAGAAAATGACGGTAACATTAAGGAGATAAGAGGGAGTAGGATTAAACCAATAGTAAAGTTGACTTAATCCTGCTCCTTCTGTTCTTTTCTTCTGTTACCAACAAGCTGAAGACTTGTGATCATCCTGTTCTTTCTTATTTCAGACATCATAGTAGGAGAACATCAGCTGTAATATTTATTGTTTGGCACTTTTGACATATCCTTTGTAGCAATAGAATGATCAGACAAGGAATAGGCTCTTGAAAGTGGTTGGAGATGAATAGAATAGAATAGAATAGAATAGAATAGAATAGAATAGAATAGAATAGAATAGAATAGAATAGAACGTTGGAGGTCTTCTAGTCCAGCCCCCTGTTCAAGCAGGAGAACTATACCATCTCAGACAAGTGACTGTCTAGCCTCTTTTTAAAAATCTCCAGTGTTCGAGCAGCCACAATTTCTGGGGGCAAGCTATTCCACTGGTTAATTGTCCTCACTGTCAGGAAGTTTCTCCTTAATTCCAGGTTGCTTCTCTCTTTGATCAGTTTCCAACCATTGTTTCTTGTCCTTCACTCTGGTGCTTTAGCGAATAATGTGATCCCCTCTTCTTTGTGGCAGCCCCTCAGATACTGGAATACTGCTATCATGTCTCCCCTATTTCTTCTTTTCTTTAGACTAGCCAAGACCAAGTCCTGGAGCTGCTCTTCGTATGTTTAAGTCTCCAGGCCTTTGATCATCTTAGTTGCTCTTCTCTGAATTTTTTCCAAACTCTCAACATCTTTTTTGTGATATGGTAACCAAAATTGGCTGCAGTATTCCACGTGTGGTCTTAGTAGGGTTTTATAAAGCGGTACTAATATCTTGTGTGATCTTGATTCTAGGCCTCTGTTTATACAACCCAGGATTGTATTAGCTTTTTTGGCTGCTGATGCACACTGCTGGTTCATGGTTAAGTGATCGTCCACTAGGACTCCAAGGTCCCTTTCACAGTTTCTGTTTTTAAGCCAGATCTTGCCCAATCTGTACTTGTACCTTTCATTTTTCTTACCTTAATGTAAAACTTTGCTTTTCTCTACATTGAAACTCATTTTGTTGGATAGGGCCCATTGTTCAAGTTTGTCAAGATCTTTTTGGATCCTGAGTTTGTCTTCTAGAGCAGAGGTGTCAAATTGCTGCCCCATGGGCTGAATGCGTCATCCCAAAACCGCGCCCATCCCATTGCCGGCAATGGAGAAAAAGCTCCGATACGTCGCACGACGTCACGTGACGTCGCAAGTTTGACATGCCTGTTCTAGAGGGTTGGCTACTCCTGCCAGTTTGGTGTCATCTGCAAATTTGATGAGTTCCCCTTCAATTCCCTCATCTAAGTCATTGATGAAGATATTGAAGAGTACTGGGCCTAAGATTGAATCTTGTGGTACCCCACTGCTTACTTCTCTCCATGTGGATGTAGTGCCATTGAGGACTACTCATTGAGTATGGTTTGCCAGCCAGCTACAGATCCATCTGGTGATGATGTTGTCTATTCCACCTTTTTCTAGCTTACCAAGGAGTAGGTTGTGGTCTACTTTATCTACTTTACTGAAGTATAAGAATACTATGTCCACAGTATTTCGCTGGTCTATTAGTTTAGTCACTTTGTCGAAGAATGAAATAAGATTGGTTTGGCATGATCTGTTTTTAACAAACTAATAGTGCTGACTATTAGTTATAACTTTGTTTGCTTCTAGTTGTTCACAGATCTGTTTTTTTATTATCTTTTCTAGAATCTTCCCAGGTATTGATGTTAAACTGATTGGTCTATAGTTTCCTGGGTCCGTTTTTCCCCCCTTTCTTGAAGATGGGAATCACATCAGCCTTTTTCCAATCCTCAGGTACTTCCCCAGTGCTCCAGGATTTTTGAAAGATGTGGTGCAATGGTTCTGAGGTAACATCTGCCAGTCCTTCAGAACTCTGGGATGTAATCTGTCAGACCCTGGTGATTTATATTCATCAAGGTTGGATAGGTATTCTCTTACCATTTCCTTGCTTATTTTAATTTTTGTTTCTAATTTGTCTTTTGCAGTGGTTTTTTTGATATGTTGGGCTATAGTTTCTGTGTGAAGACTGATACAAAGCATGAGATAAGCAGCTCTGCTTTCTCCCTGTTGCCTATTATTTCCTTGCCATCTTCTCTCTTTAGTGGACCTACAGTTTCCTTGAGTTTGTATTGTTAATATGTTGGAAGAAACTTTTTTTTTATTATCTATGATTTCTGTTGCAAGTCTTTGTTCATTCTGAGCCTTTGCTTTCCTGACTTCATCTTTGCATGTTCTGGCTGTCTGCTGATAATCGGCCTTACTTATGTGCCCCTCTTTCCATTTTTTGTATTTGTCCTTTTTGTCTTTCAGTTTGTCAGAGAGATGTTTGTGCAACCATGCTGGATTCTTCTTTAATTTCTTGTTTTTCTTTTTCAGTGGTATTGTGCTGGTCTGGGCTTTTATGATCGCATTTTTCAGAGTTTTCCATGCTTCTTGGGTTATTTTCTCCTTTAGGATTTTCATTCATGGGATCTTTCCTAGGTTCTCTCTGAGTTTATTAAAGTTAGCTCTTTTGAAGTTCAAGACACTGGTTGGATTATTTTCTGTTGCTAGTGTTTGCGTTATATTAAATTCTAGTATGACGTGGTCATTTTCACCCAAGGTTCCGGCAACTTCAACTCCCTCTATCACTTCTTCTCTATTAGTTAGAATTAAGTCTAGTATGGCTTTATGTCTAGTTCCCTCCTCCACCTTTTGGATGACAAAGTCGTCAGCTAGGTTGGTTAGGAATCTGTTTGATCTCCCGCTTGCTGCAAAATTTGTTTCTCAATTGATATCTGGATAGTTGAAGTCTCCCATTACTAGTGTGGTATGCTTCCTACATACATTTGTTAACTGGTTGGCAAAGAGTTCATCTATTTCTTCTGATTGGTTGGGTGGCCTGTAATATACACCTATGGTAATGTCACTTTTTTTTCTCTTTTATATTGACCCATATACATTCTGGAGAGATTTTATCTTTGATCATGTGCATTTCTGTAGATATGTAGTGTTCTCCTACATATAGTGCAACTTCCCCTCCGCTTCTTGTATGAATATGGTTATTGTTTTGTGATGGGATACAGGGCAGGCAGAAACTACTTGATTCCTCTCCAAGTGAGAGATGGTGGGAACAGTGATGTTCGGTGTATTCCATCAGGGTTCATGACCTGCTCAGAGATATGACCACCTGAATCTTGAATGTGGCACTAGTGACACAGAAATAAGTATGGTGGAATGGCTACTTTCATCCAAGTGACTCTAGCATTTCAGAGGCTCTGCTCCACAGACAGTTAGTTGTGAGACCTGTTTATGACATTGGACTCTTGGGATCAGATAAGATGCTACTGTTTCACTGAATGCATGGGAATCATTCCAGATTCATGGTTCCTGCTCAAAGAGAAGGTGCAAGCTTGGTTTGGAGAGCCTGTGTACAAATCTAATGGTGTGCTCTTTATACCATTCTTGAATAGGGAGGGTCTGTTCATGGCCATTCAAGCCTTGGTGATCTCTCAACCAGATTTTTGCAGTACTATCTACATGGAGCAGTTCTTGAAGACTAGGGAATCTTGTCCAGAACACAGTAGTTCAGATAACGATTGACACATCCTTGTATATCCATGCAACATCACTATTTGGTAAGATAAAATGGTCACTTGTTGGCTTTCTGATAGAATTCAAGATGCCAATTGCTGCTATAAAGCCAGGATATTAAGGGACCACCTATTTCCAATTATATCCACCCAACATTATACCCTATTAAATAATTTCATCTTACAGGGCCCAGCCTACTATGTTGGTAAACTTGACAAATGAAACAACCACATAAATCAGACATGTCAAACTCGCGACGTCACATGACGTCATGCAAAGTATTGGGACTGTTTTGCCATTGCCGGCAATGGGGTGGGTGCGGCTTCCCCATGACACATCTGGCCCGTGGGCTGGCAGTTTGACACCCCTGACATAAATGAATACTTTCGTTCTTTGCATATTTTTTTATTTATTTATTTATTTATTTATTTATTTATTTATTTATTTACGTGCTTGCTTGCTTGCTTCTGTGCTGCCCATCTCACCAAAGTGACTCTACATGCTGATGTAAAAAAAAAGCAAAGCATGGTAACAGCCACCATCTTGATTTTTTTAAGCTTCCATCCTTACACCCATACAGTAAAACACTCATGGATTTGCCCAGATATGTTTACTTAAAAAATAAAATATATATTAAGAAAAATATAATTTTGAGAGAGATTTCTCTTGGTTACTCTGCCAAATCAAAAATATTTTAATTTCATTAAATACCTCATTAATTGAATACCAGAGAGGCTCATTATAATCTTGGTTTTAATTCATACACTCATGCTTTATGATTTTTTTAATGTAGTTTAATCTAAAATTACTGTTGTACTTCGGAGGGGTATTTTACTGCTGACTTTTTAACCTTTTTTTTAAATTGCAGGATTCTATATATAGCTTTAACTTTTACCCATACTTAACTTTTAATAGTAAATGAGATTTATGAAAATATTAACTATAAAGATGAGCCATAGTCTGGACTTTTACACCATCAGTTTCTTTAAATTTTAGACTTCTATGAAAATGTTCTGTCCTTGAGCCATTAATTTCTAAATCTTTTCAACTGTAAATTCAACACAGAATATTAATTGTAACAGGCTAGAAAGCCATTTTGTGTGAGCATTTCAAGCCAGATGCATTGAAGGGAAGCCATCTCAAAGTTTGCTGGACAAAAGGAGTCATACAAGAAAATAATACAGACAGTAGATGTAAGCACTATTGAGGTAGGACATCTGAAGGCAGTGAGACTTTTTTTCTTTGATAAAACAGCACATACCCTGAATACAGGCCTCATAGATGTGCATTGGCCTTTGAAGGCATGAACTTGAACTTATAAGAGAGAGCACAGAGCTATTCAGCTCTGTGGGAAATAAAAAGATTCCAACATAGTAGACATGACCCCCTCACCTCGCTTCGCCATATAAGTATGACTTCCACAATAGATTTTAGACTTAGTATAAATTAGAGGTGACTGCCTCCATGACTCAATCACTTTTTCTTCCTTGTCAAAATATTCTTTCCTTTTTTTTTGTTTGTGTGGGGGAGACGGTGGTTTGCAATACGGGAAGCGAGTTATTTGAATCATAAAATTCTTTGAGTTGCCTGTGTAAACTGGGCCTTTGTGTTGATGTGGTGTAAACAGACAGAGTGTACACCATCTGTATCCTCTTTTTAGTTAGTTCTAAGAAGATGTAGGCAAAGGCTTCAAATTATTCACTTTCTGTGAGTGTCTGTGTGTGTGTGTGTGTGTGTGTGTGTGTGTGTGTGTGTGTATTACCCAGTTATATGACACTTGTAGGACATACAATTGTCATTCCTAATTGCTGCTTTCCTTGTAAGGCATCAGATTTTCAAGAATACTACACAAAAAAAATCTATTCTGTCACTTTTTTTTGCAGAAAAATCAAAAGTATTTAGTTTTCTAGATATTGGGTACATGTCTTCTTGTTGATAAGCTAAATTATGAATATGGTAAACATGTCTATGAATTATAGGGATGTAAAAGAAACCTGAATCTTTTACAAAAAATAACCAGACGCTGCCAAGATACAAATGAATTTGATGGTATTGGCTACACTTTATGATTTAGAAAACCAAGCCAAATTACCACAGATTACCCCCCACCGACCTGTACGCTCTCACAGAGTGGGTCTCCTCAGGGTACCGTCGGCCAGACAGTGCCGGCTGGCGACCCCAAGGGGGAGGGCCTTCTCTGTGGGAGCTCCCACCCTCTGGAACGAACTGCCCCCAGAGATCAGGGTGATTCCTGATCTCCCTTCCTTCCGCCGCGCCCTCAAGACGTGGTNGTTCCAGCAAGCGGGACTGGCCTAGGGGATTTTATAGGGGTTTTAATTACTTTTAAATTTGACATTCTCAAATATTTCATTTTAATTAAATTTTAACTAGGTGTAATATGTTAGCTTTTTATCATTTGTCAGCCGCCCTGAGTCCGAAAGGAGAAGGGCGGGATATAAATACAATTAATAATAATAATAATAATAATTTGGGAATACTGGATGTGTATTGTGAAAATTGCATATTATATTAATATTATGTTAATAAATTTGCATGTCAAAATGATAACTCTTAGCATTTAAATATAACTACATGCATTGAGGAAGCAACGTTCAACTGTTTGTTCTTAAGTAATGATTTTGTGAAAACAACTCCTGAATGAAGAATGGAGATATCTTTGAGTACTGTCATGTTTTCCCCCCTTCATCAAGGAGTTAAACCCAAGAATTGTGTTAAATACAAGTGCTGGATAACCAAAATCATTTTTTGAATTATTTCAAGTTTAAAGCCGAGTTTAATGGAAATAACTGCCAAGGGAGAAATGGCTGATAAATTCTGATAGATGTATGATATTGCTAAACAGTAAAATCTGGACCATTGTTTGGGAGCAAGCAGCCAATTTTTCAAAGTCAGAGATCTATATACCCAAACAATTGCTATGGTGAGTTTTTTTTCCCCCTGGCTGTTGAAGAAATTGAAGAATAGTAATTGGATTATACTACAGATATTATTTGATGTTTAGTTCATTTGAATAAGGGAAGCTGGTAGGAAGCTGATTAGACTTCCTTGGAGAACAGCTTTTCTCTGTGCAGCTACTATGGAGTTTTATTCCATGTCATTTGCTGCTTCATGGAGAAATGTGTTGTATGCAGATTACAAAGCTGACAAATTCCTTTTCTTCTCCTAGAAAGAGAAGTGTGCGTGCTTGCTTCCACTCAGACTTCATTTTTTTCATGCAGGTTACTTTTCCATCCTTATCACTTCAATATGTCCCCTAGGACTGATAGACTATCAAAACTATTTCTTAGATCCAATTCAGTTCTTCACTTGTCTCATAGAGACAGTATGGTTGAGAATCAGACCAGCATAAGCAGAGGGCAGGAGCAGTTTAAATGGCAAGGAGGGAAATGTTGGGAAATTGTTGTGGATAATTTCCAAATTAGTTTGCACCCAGTATGCTCCCAGTAAGCCATTATATCTAGATAGAAGAAAGCACACAGTCCACTATAGTTTAATGGTTATTTATTAACCATCAACAACAACATCAAAATAGTGAACTTGCAAAGCCAGATAACAGGCAAAAAAAGGAGAAAGAGGGAGGGAGGGAGGGAGGGGGGNGAGAGAGAGAGAGAGAGAGAGAGAGAGAGAGAGAGAGAGAGAGAGAGAGAGAGAGATCATGTCCCTCCTAAAAATGTCAAAAATAGGCTTTCTACTTTTTTTGAGTTTTTCTATAATGAAAACAGGTTTTAATAAAACCTGGAAGAAAATCTGAAATACATATATTTAACCTATCCACAAGTGTTAGCTGCAAGGAATGAAAACCAATATCTTACAAACAGACACATTTAATAAAGTGCCCAATCCCCAAAGAAACACTTTAAAGACAGATGTTATATCATTTTTTTCTTTTGCTGCAAGCAAATGCATTCACCCATTAAAAAGAATTCAGCTTCATGTTGCCAACTGAACATAAACAGTTCGCTTGTGCTAATATATAGGGCAGGAGCCTGTTCCACATAGATAGTTCTACTTAAAAAAAAATCTGTCAATTATTCTAGATCCATTTCTTGGTATTTCCCAGATTCATTTTTACAACAGTTAAAGCAGTCCACAGAAGGATATTTTGCTGACTTAGGTATCATTTCTACCTTTGATAAATAATTACTAAAGCTTGGTATACTGGTTAAGATACTTGGCTAGAAACTGGCAGATGATGAGTTCTCTTCCATAAAACCATCTGGTGACCTTGCGCCAATCACTTACTGTCTTCTGCAATCTTGCTAAGAAAACTGCAGAGACTTATACTACCAGAAATCAAACAGAACACACAAACACGCAAAGATCATTACCACGCCCCAAATTCAGCTATTAGAAGGATATTGTAGCATGCTAACATTCCACCTCAAGTAAACATATCATCATCATAAGAGTAAGGAATCTGGACTAAATGAACAGAAAGAGATTTTCACTCTTCCTTCTAATCTGGTGTTGAGTGCCTCCACTTATTGTATTTGTTTTTCCTTCAATATTTCTGAGTGACTTCTTTTAAAAATCCTTTTCTGGCAAATCAGCTCACATTTATAGTTAAGGAGTTTCCACCAAGGAGACAAGGGGATGAGGATTTATATGCACAGAGAAACTAAGTGCAAGCAACACACTGCTCTTTGTGAATAAATAAAATGTAAGTGGCATTTCATCCATATTGCAGATTAATTTTTGACAGCAATGAACATTTTTATTGTCTGTCAATTTACAACTTCAGCGCTGATTATCTTAATTGAAACATTTTCTTAAATTAATTTAGGTTATGATTTCCCAATAGTTTTCAGTCTTGTGAAGTAATCCAGAAAGGAAGCACACCCAGATGAAGTAAATATACTTTATTGTGAGGTTATGTTAATAGAAACTTGCAAGAACATTTCTTCTCCCCATCACCTTTATAGCCCAAGAAACTATGGATGCTCCTTCTGAGACACTTACCACACCACATTTCTGTGGCAAGCTAAGCTATCTTTTATCATATTGGGAGCTAGGGAGCTGTGGCTCTTCCTGCTGACTCCCAAGATCATTTCCACATACCATTATAATAGTGCTATCAGGAGAGTTGATATACTACATTTTTTTTAACTTGGTAGCTTTTCACCTGCACTGGAGTTTAGCACAATAAAAGGACACCATTAGGATAAGATGGTATATGATTTACTTAAAACATTTTTCTCTTAGAAGAGAATATTTGTAGCCCAAGGTTGAACTTAGTGGTCCTTGGAGCTCTCTGAGCTTGGTTGTTTTCTTGCAGTCATTTTATTACCAAACTAGGCACTATTTTGATATTACCTAGTGATGAAATATCTGCAAGAAAACAATCAAACTCAGAGAGAACCAAGAACTCTGCACATTTTACTCTATGTCTATGGACATGAACATGACTGTAATATAATTCCAAGCTCAAGATATATCCATTTTTAAATATATGCAGAGATAAAGGAAAATAAATATTTACTAATATCAGTACCAGACACTCCTTACACCATTTAGACCATTGCTGCATCTATTTTAGGGCAAGCTACTGTATATAAACAGGGACAAGTCCCCCACATACTTGCACCGATGTTGTCACGTAGTTAGGTAATGAAATGTCTGCAAGCAAATAACCAAGGCCAGAGAGCACCAAAGTGTTCTCATGCAATAATGGAATGAAAGAATAAAGGAACAGAAGATGCCAAGTTTTACCAGATTCCATTTCACTCCATATGCTTAATAACTTGAATCAGAATATATAGCATGTGAATAGACTTAAATTATCAAATTTTGGTTGCTGAATGGGAAAAGAAGTTTATGTGTTGAAACTAAATGTTCACGAATAAGTGAAACACTCCAACACTGAGCAGATAAAGATGTGTGAGGCTTTCTTGATTATTTAATATGTTTATGAATAAATATATAATGAATGCTAGTGATTATATTAGACATGATTGGGAATAGGAATGTACATATATTTTTTTGTTTTTAGACAATGTTCTTTTGTTGGCTGAGAATGTCACAGATTCTCAGCATCTCAGTAAATGTTGGTTATACAACAAGGAGCATAGCTTTGCAAACTAATATATCAAAAACTAGGATTGTTGGGTATAACAGGAAAAATAGAATAAACTATTGCAGGTTATACAAAATTTAAAAAAAAACTTGACCAGATAGATAAATTTTGTATGTTTGCAGAATATGTACTGAAACTGAGAAAAAGTATAAAGAAATTTTATGATGTGCTATTCTGATTGAATAAGTAGGAATGAATGTCAAAATGGCTAAAATGTCTATGCATAAGAACCTGTTTACTAAAAGAAGTAAAAGTTAAAAATGGAAGAAACTTAATTTAAATGAATGGGAATTGAGTATTTAAGAAGTCTCTCTCTCTCTCTCTCTCTCTCTCTCTGTGTGTGTGTGTGTGTGTGTGTTTGTGGTAAAGTAAGTAGTGTTAAAAAATTAATGCCAAATGAAGAGCTTTGAAAATGTATATTGATGTGGTTTGTTTATGGTGAGAATGTTTATAAATCCAAAAAATAAATATATGATTGCAAAACAAATATACAAAAGAAGAGTGAATAGATTGAAACATGGGGATAATGAAAAAAGTCATGTCTGGATAAAGTTGATTGGATAGAACAGATAAAAAATATAAAGAACAAAAAGTTATTTATATAGAGATATGATGGGAATAAAGACAGAATATAAGGGCAAAAGATTATGATGCACATAAGCTATTAAATAGAAAAAAAGCTTTGCAAAATAGAAAGCTATTATTTCTTTTAAAAGATTAATTTTATCCTGGATTTTAGAAATCCAAATTAAAAGGAAGAACAATAGCTCCCAGCAGTTAGCCAAGACCCATTCTTATAAGTACCAGTGTTATAGTTCTTTGGCCTAACCATATGAGACCCTTTATGCTCAATTAGGCATACATTTATGCCTAATTAATTTAGTAAGATGTTATTGGGATGAGTTGCTGGATTTGGCTTCATTCACACACTTGTTCTTCTTAGTTTTTTTTTCCTTTCTCCAGCGTATTTTCTTAATGAGATCTTAAACAGCTCTGTATAGGAAACTAGTCCAACTTAACCCTCAATATAAGACTTGTTGTTCTATTATATTCTCTATTATGATCTATTATAGTATAATCCTTAGCTGAGGATTTAAGAAAACTGAAGAGCCATAGGATTCCTTAGCTTCACAGCTGCTTGCTTCTGACCTTGGTCTAAAAACTCCCTAGTCCAGTGTTTCTCAACCTTGACCATTTTAAGGCATGTGGACTTCAACTCCTAGAATTCCACAGCCAGCAAAGCTGGCTGTGGAATTCTGGGAGTTGAAGTCCACATGCCTTAAAATTGTCACGGTTGAGAAACACTGCGGGCCTAGTCCTTTCTGAAGTTTGAGCCTACTGCATCACTAGAACTGCACAAATTATGGAAGACTTTACATTTGAGCTTGTAATGATGGGAACAATATCCTTAGGTCAAGAAGGCATAAACAAGGTTCTGGGGATTTTTCTGAATTATGTAACTTGGCATTTATCATATGCTGAGATTTTGACAGAGTTCTCTTATCTGAAATTTGAGGACAAGAAAATGTAAAAAAAAATGGTAAACTGTGATGCACTATAATGGGTCTGGGAAATACTGGTTCAAAACCTTTTCCTGTCATGCATCTCAATCAGTTCTTAATATCCACCAGTATTGAAGTTATTTCTTTCCCCCATGGGAAGATTTTAAATGACTACTTTTTAAAAATAATTGAAAACAGAATTTAAGTTATTATATTATTCCTCTTCTGACAATAAAAAACAAACATAGTTTGGATATGAAAGTACATCCAGTGAGTAACTTATGATTGTCATTCCTCTTAACCAATTGTGAGATTAATAAGTTTATTGCTAAACTATTTTTTTTAAAAAATAGTCTTCTTTAATAGTTAAGAATAAAAGACACAAAACTGTAACTCTTTACATTATCTCAAGAACATCAGTTAATCAGTATAAAAACTGTATGAGACATAGTAAAATCAGGAACAGCAGCTTCATTCAACTGATTCCAGGAAACAGCTACAATTAATAGTTGTGTCCCACAAACCAAAAGATGCCATAAATTCTTGAAGCTCAAGATTGCAAATAGCTCACCGAAGCACAAGTACTTTACTGATCTTAATATAGCCTAGTCTGTAAAACATCCTTGGAGGGACTCCATTACCTCCCATGGTTACTTGTTCTGCTATTAACTTATCATGAGAATAGTCAGGCTGTAGAACAAATTATAAAAGGAAATTCATCAATCAGAGGTAGCTTTGATTAAAATCTTGCCTATAGTATCCACTATTTCAATGGTGTGTTATAATTCCCTTATTTATAGCTCAATAGAATTTAACACTAACTATAAACATGCATAAGAATAAATTAGAAAGCAATTAAAAGTTAGAGCTGGAATTCAAGCACTTAATTTATATATAATAAACAGTCAGCAAATTGTCAAAAAGTTATATGAATGCCTATGGATATTATCCATCCTAATGACCAAAGTTGGTAGATTTCTTATTAGCAGCTTATTATTTTGTGCAATGCAAGTTCCAATAGAGGAAGAGCTGAAAACTCTATTCCAGATGGTCATTTCTACTTCAATTCACTAACCAAACTTAACTTGTCCTCTTACAATAAAATGTTATCCATGACAGTATATGGGGAAAGAGGAAGCTTCAGTGACAGACTTCCATTTTTCTCAACTGCAACATACTAGCTGAATTTAATAACTCATGGTTGAATGAGATGCATTCAGCTTATTAAAAAGATAATGTTAAAGAACCATTCTTTTACCCTGTAAATCATGTATAATCTGTAGCTAAAAATTGAATGAATGTCATCATATATGTGGTGGCCTGCCCATTGTTTAACCTGTCATAAGCTTTTGTGTTTGTTTATACAGTTTCAGAAAGTACTGGTAGATTACTAGAGGTGATAATGTGAATTGCATTTGGCTGGTGAGTTTCAGCAAGTTCAACATATCAACTGAAAAGAAAACATTATTTAAAAAGGTTACACTTGAAAGAACAGAACCATAAATCTGGAAGACAACAATCTGAATATAACTTTTTAAATAAGTTTGATGCATTGTTTTGTTCAGGCTTCACTGAAATATCTAGAGTGTGATCTAAATTTTTCTTCACACTGGCAACTATAAGCAGACTTATATCAATATTAACTGGTGTTTGCAGTAATATATTCTAGGTATTACTTGTTGTTTTGGCTGAGCCATGTCAATAAAAACTGATACTGAACTTAAACTGTACATGGCATATGAATCAACTACACAATATTGACAAAAATATATAACAATATTGAGCCTTATCTAGAACACAAGAAGAAAAACCTGATACAGAAAAATAGTGTAGAAAAAATAAATGTTATCTTAATATCTACCACACTGGCTTCACAGCTTAATATTTCTTTAACAATATTCACTGAAAGGGACATTATTAAAATAACTTGTATTCTAAATATGGTATGAATGTTCTTTCTTAAAACATGTTTATTTATTCTTTTGTTACCAAAGATAAAATACAAAAGAAAAGAAAAGAAAAAGAAAAAGAAAACAGACTGACAAACATCCAACACTAAGAACAAAAAGAAAAAAAAGTTTAACCCCCCTCCCAAATATCAAATACATTTAAAATTAAACATAAGAAAAAATCCACCCCAGCTGAATGCTGATTCTGTACATCAAAAATGGGTCTACAAATAGTTATACATTTTTTTCATCTGTATTTAGCAAAAACACTATATTAGATAAACAAATATCCCTGATATTGAAATCTATTTATCTAATAACTGAATCAATGCAACATCTCTCTCTCTCTCTCTCTCTCTCTCTCTCTCTCTCTCTCTCTCTCTCTCTCTCTCTCTCTCTCTCTCTCTCTCTCTGTATTTGTGTGTGTGTGTGTGTGTGTGTGTGTGTGTGTGTGTGTGCAGGTTACCCCAAAGTTAAAACTAATCTTCAAATCCCTCTGTTAACCATCTGTCATCATATTTAACATGTAGAAAATCCTCAAAAGCCTTTCAGTCTCTTATAAACTTGTCTAATCCATTGTCGCTAATCAGAACAGTTAATTTTGCCATCTCTGCTAGGGTAATTCAATCAATTTTAATATTCACTCTTCGGCAGTCAGTATCCCTTTCCTTCCAATGCTTAGCCTATACAATCCTCACAGCAATCACCATGTAAAGAAATAAGGCCCCGGGGACTTCCGGTGGGACGGCGCGCCGATGGCGGCTCTTTTCGGAGCCGTCCGCTTGGGAAGGCGTCAGAGCCAGCATGAACAGCGGTCAGCAGCTGTTCAGCGGCTTGGAACCTTGTGCCCCGGGAGAAGGGGTCGAGGTGAGTACTCCTGGATAGGAGTAGAGTCCCAAAAGCTCTCCCTTTATCTCGGGAGAGC
>NW_015386832.1:320073-333608 GCF_001527695.2 Protobothrops mucrosquamatus
GATAGATAGATAGATAGATAGATAGATAGATAGATAGATAGATAGATAGATAGATAGATATTATTGACAATGCAAAAAATATTTAAAATACAAATGTTAATGAAATCTGAAGTTTTTTTTCTAGATATTATGGACTAACCAATTGAAAAATAATTTGGGACTTATTGGAATCCCCCTATACATTTTTATCAGTCTATCTGGAGTCAAATACCAATGGTACATCATCTTATAAAAAAAAATTTCAAATTGTAATTCAGAGTGAATTTTAAACCATTGATTCATACATTCTCCTATTGCTATGAATGTTTTGAATTAAGGTAGATGGGATCAAACAATAAACTTGTTTCTTTGGTTTATTCAAAGTTTGACATTTATTTTCTTGATTTCATGCATTTTCAATAAAAAGCTTATTTGTTTATTTACTGCCCAAGATCAAGTTACAAAAATTTAAAATTTACAATACAAAAACTAATTGCATAACAAAATATAAAGCTCCTGGTTCAGACTAATTATTCTGAAATTCTTAAAGATAAATCCATCAAGGTATACTTCAGTGTTAGTCTCACTCTTCATTGCTATAAATTCCTTCATGGTAATTCCTAAAAACTTAGTTTCCCAATATGTAAGAAAGGAGACAGATGAGATCCCACAAGTACCAAAATCTAAAATTATTTAAATATATGCATGCCACTTATACCACATTTAGAATGTTTATGTTATAAAACTACTAATTATAATTCTGTAATTATAAACTTCCATATGAAGCACTTTTTCCTGCCTCTATTGACCTAAAGGTAGCTTTTGATTCTATCCCTAAGAAAAACTTTGGAGGAACCTAGCTAACAATTGATCATCACCTGCTTAATTTGATTATTGAGCTACACTGTAATATCATTACATGGGATAAGGTCACTAATTTGGAGTATCTAATGGAGCCTATCCTGCTCATAAAGCAATTAAGCCCATCTATTGTTTAACCCCTACATTAACAATATTGTTGTAGCTTTTATCACTTCAGACCTTCATCCTTTATCCCTTTCTTATCCAATTTCAATTGTCTTATATGCAGATGATGCAGCTATATTTTTAGTTTCAAAAACTGAGTTATGTAGATATTTCGAGAAACTTTGAAGACACAGCGCTAGAGAATGTTATGAAATAAAGTACCAAAAAATATCAAGTTTTGTTTTCTTCCAGAAGATGCTCTGATAATCCATTAACTGGACAGTTAATAACAGACCCATTGAGCAGGTGAAATCCTTTAGCTATTCACTTTCAATCTTCTACATGCTGGGGTCATCAAAGAAGAAAGCTCAGAAATTACCTCTAGCAATCAACAAATTTGTTAGTTGGCAGAGAAACAACTTTGTCCCTGAAGAAATTAAATTATTCAAAGCCAAAATTCTTGGCATGTTGCTGTATGAATCTCAAAGGTGTATTTATAAAGACTTCTCAATCCTTGAACAAATACAGTAAAAAGCTTAAATCAAAGGCTATTCATATTTTAATGAATATGGCACATGCTGGTTCTCAATAGTACAGGGAAAATAGCTGTTCCAGCATATTAACTTTCAGATCCTTTAGAGTTGAGATGTTTTCTTTCAATATTCCTATTTTTTTTATACATATTTATAAGTAAATATTAACAAGACAGAGAAAATAATCTAGCTAATAGGCAAAATTAAGTTCTATTGGTTTTAAAAGATTGAACTATACATTTTAATTGCTGTCATCAAAATCAAGAACATTTGAAAAGATGTAGTTTTGACAATTTCATGACAAATATAACAATATGTATGAGATCTTTTTTGTATTGTCACTGAGCAATTCCATATAGTCAACTCATTAATATTGTGTGACAAAAGTAGCTGGAAATAGATGCGATTCAATGGTATCCCATTAATGTGGTGTGATATAAAATTGTTTATTTTTTACTTGGTAGATATCTGTATTATGGAAAAAAACACAGGACATACAGTAGCACCCATTATTCCATAGTTCTTGAGTTATATTCTTCTCAATGTCCATCTTATAAGTAGATTGTTATACCGATGAGATGATTAATGGCTGTTAGTAATGGCGAAAGACCTTTGAAACTTGCTCTGATTTAACACTTAGCATACCTGTTAGAAAGTGTTGATACACCAAATGCTTACATTACTGGACTCAATGTCTGTGGAGAGTCTCAGTCATCAAGGTCATAATGATTTCAAAGGTGATTTTTCCACTGGACTGGTTTTTTCCTTGAGTCGAAGTCTGTTTAAATCTTTTATAACCTTCTCTTTCTCTTTGAAAATCAACTATTTGGCCTTTAGTTCCCTTATAAGAAATACAGATACAGGTAATCCCCATTTAATGACTGGATTTTTTAACTGGGCACACAGGCATTAAGTGAAACAGTGAATTATGTGCCCTCTCCAAGCATGCTTACAATTTTATTTCAGCTTTTCAGTGCTTTACTGAGTTAGAAAGATACAACAGCTGAGTGAGTCCAAATGGCAGGAAAGGTTTATGGAACTTGACTTATGACCAAGCTGGGTAAAACAGCAAAAAATGTAGCCCTTTTTTCTCACTTCCCTGATTTTTAGAATGCTGAAATAATTAGCAAGAAGAGAATTAATTACATACATTGGAGAGGAAGAGATTACAATACACACAATGTGAATACACACCAAAAACAATGTGCTGGCACTGCTGTTTCCTTGGGGTAGTCACTCCTGTGAGCCTCAAGCTATTTAGGAGGCAAACAAAAAACTTTAGTGTGAAACTGGTTAGGGTCTTGTCAGTGTCAGGCAGCAGCAGGAGCCAGCCAGAGGATACTAATCAACTGTTTAAAGTCACAGAACTGAGCTTGTTAATTTACACTTAGAATTGTTTATGCTGTGCTGTAAAGAAAAACAGCTCAGAAAGAACTTATTTAGACAATTTCTGCACTCTATGAGGTGGGAGAGAAAAAAAGGGTCAGGCACCAACAATGATGGTGAACATTTGACTGAGAGACACTTCAAAGATTTAAGAGCTGTGGTAGCGCAGTAGTTAAAATGCAGTGTTGCAGGCTAATCCTGCCAACTGCCAGCAGTTTGATTATCACCAGCTCAAGATTGACTCAGTATTCCATTTTTCCATGGTCAGTAAAATAAGGACCCAGATTCTTGGGGGCAATAGGCTGACTCTGTATACTTCTTAGAGAGGAGTAAAGCACTATGAAGAGGTATATAAGTCTAAGTGCTATTGCTATTGCTAAATGTGGGCATTGGTTACAAAGTTAGTTCTTCTTCAATGTTGCAACTGCAAACAATCATTGCCTGAGGCTGAGGCTAAATGAGGACTACCTGTGTATAACTTGGCACTCTGTCTACTCATTATTATCCATTAACAAATCACCAGATTTTCTTCTTAGTAGACTTACAGGCTTTTTTTCTTTTCTTTATGATGTAGTCCAAAATTCTGACATTGGTGTTTTGGGGATGTCTTTCAAGCTTCAGCTTCTTCTGCTTTTTTAAGTTTATTGGACACAATCTCTATTGTTTGGGGTTCTACTGCCTATACCCTTCTTTGGTATCCAAAGATACTACCTTTATAAATACCTTATCTTCGTGATTTCTCAAATTTTGTAGGTGCTTTTCTTTCAGAATTTAACTATTGTACATGACCAGCTTTCTGTTTGAATTCTCAAAATCAACTCTTCTGAAATACAGTATGCACACCCCACTCTTCTCTATTTTTTTCCCTTTATAACTCAAAGATAACATGCTCACTTTATCCCAAGGTTTTAATCACCTGCACTTCTTTCATTAATTCCTTGGTGAAATATTAGGTCCAAGGTACTCTTTTGTTCCTTTTTCCACCTTCTGACAAATAAAGTTCAACTGGGCTGGAGCAACTCCATAGTTTTTTTTCATACTGTGCCTTTCTGCACAAGATCCCAATTTGTGTTCTAAAATACAACATGTATTCCAAATAGATGTATGCATTCTCAGAGATCTAAGTAGAACACAAGATGGACAAGGAAGCAAATCTTTAGTGAACAACCATTTTTTGTTACGTGGACTTATGACTTTCCTTTCCATATGAGAATTGGGCTTGGAAAAAAAACAGCTAATAAGAGGCATCAGTATCAAGTTATGCTTGCATGAAATAGTCCAAGCTGTTGCAGTCCCGAACTACCAGTATCTGAAATATATCTTGCCCAAAGCAACGCAACCTAATGTTGTTTTTTAAACTGCAAATGTTTCTCTGTACTGACACAGTCAATTTCCTTTTATACAATTGGTTTTATTATACCCCTTAGTCAAGCACCTTCAGTGAATGTAAAGATTCTCAACAATATATGTTTTGGGATGAAAAAGCTTCCTGTAGTTGCAATTCAGAATTTAATGTCTCTAGTTTTTCTTATTAAAAATAAAAAAGCTTCTCTGTGCTTTTTAAAATACTGAGCAAGCAAAATTTTGTAATGGACAAATAAATGATAAGCATTACAATGAGGCATATAAAAGGACCAATATGTCTTTCTATTGTGTTCAGATTGATGCAAAAATTGAACTGAATTAGTGGAATATCTTCTGATAGGAATTTCTTTTCCTTTTTTCATTTTTTCCCCATTTATATTTATGCTATTCTTTCCTTAGAAAATCTTGCCCTTACTCAGCCTCCATTTATTCAGAGTGTCTACATTATCAGTGTGAATTAGCAGCCCCGCCAAAAAAACCTTCATCTGACTATTCTTTTTTTCCAAACATTCAAATACAAAACTTAGTCCTTCACAACTGTATTCAAACATTCAACCATTCAAAAACATTTTTTTAAAAAGCAAAGAATATACTAATACAATGCCAGAAATGTCTCTTTCCCTGGATTTATTTTCAGTGTGTAGAGAAGATGATGAACTTAAAATAGGAAATAGAATTTCACTGGCTTTGAGTTGAGATACAAACTCTAAAACAGGGATTTGCATCCTATCTTTATAATTAGACTCTTCATTTACCAACAATCATCAATAGTTCCAGCAAAGTCATGGATACAGAACAGTATTTCTCAACCTTGGCAGCTTCAAGCTGGGTGGATGTCAACTTCCACAATTCTCCAGCTAGCATGTTTAACAGCTTAACCTTGCCAAGGTGAAGAAAGCTTAATATAGAGGAATTGGGTAGGAGTTTCCTTTAATGGAAATAGTAGTATAGCTATTGATAAAATGCAATATATATGTCTCTTCTCTTGCTATTTGAAAAAAACATGGGTTGTCAGAAATCACAGGAGACATTCTTGTAAAATGAAGCCACTTTGAAACTAAATATGTTACATTAGCTTTAAAGACTAAATTCCTTAAAAGAGCCATAAACTTCTAAAAAGGTTGAAAAAAGAGGGATCACTTTAATGAATGGCAAAAAGATGCTGGTCATATAATATCTAAATCACTTCCAAATTATTTTCAAAGAGTTCACACATTTACCCAGCTCCTTAACAATTAGCTCTCCAAACTGTTCTTTCCAGTTGCATTGTTATTTATGTAATAGTTTTAGACAATAACTAGCACCTTGGCTTCTATTATCCCATAACTTCATTATTCTCTCTTCTTTCCTTCTTCTTCCAATTGCTGCCTGCTCTTTAATAAGTATGATTTAACACATCAAGGGGATTCCTTTATCATTCTCTTTTTATAATTTACTAAATGAATTAAGCATCTGCATCTTATTTAATCCATAAAACTCAGCAACTTCCCCAATAATAGCAATTAGAAAGTTGAAGACAAAACAAACTAGGTAAACAACTTTTAAAAACAAAAGAAAAAGTGAGGAACTATTAATTAAATGTCTCATTTTATTGTATAGTAACAAATGTAGCTGAAGTATTGTATTTCTTTATCACTTGCCACCGGACATGCTGTAATTAAAACTAGTAGTGTGTAACCAATCACAAGATTCGGTTTGGACTATGACTAGCAAGTTTGAAAACAACTTCATTTAACTTGGAATGATTTAGAGACTGCCCCATCTGATTCAGGGTCAAATCCAAAGTGACTTTCAAGAATCCCAGGCTTCAAATCTTCTTCTGACTATCAGAGGAAAAAAAACTACAAATGGCTGCAGATTTTTATCTTTTTTAACAGAACTGGGTGAAACTCACAAACCAAATTTAGGAGTTTCAAGGAAAAAGGCTGGTCTTTCAAAGCTTCCTTCCTTCCTTCCTTCCTTCCTTCCTCCCTCCCTCCCTCCCTCCCTCAGTTTTCTTGGCAAGGTTTCAGAAGTGGTTTGCCATTGCCTGCTTCCTAGGACTGACAGAGAGTGACTGGCCTATGGTCACCCATGGGACTTTGTACTTAAGGCAGAATTAATAGTTTCCAAGTTTCTAGTCTAACCGCTGCACCGAACTGGTTCTCTCTATGTATATACTGGTAGATAATAATTACTGAAATTCAGCTTACGAGTGAGCTACTTGATTCACAAGATCTATAGAAATATTTTTTTAAATGGAAGAGGAAAAATATCACATTGTGCCTAGATATAAATGGGTACCTTATTCTTGCTCATCTATAAGCTGCTCCTCATTCTTATTTTTGCAACTATTTAATTTCTTCTGGGTTAGACTTCCTCCCATCTGGCCCATCAGATTTTGGTTTTCTTCTCATCCTCTAGTCCAGGGGTGTCAAACTGGCGGCCTATGGGCTGGATGTGTCACATGCAGGCCACACCCACCACGGCTCCGCAAGGGCAAAAAACATCATAATACATCACGATACATCATGTGACATGATCAAGTTTGACACCTGTGCTCTAGTCCCTTCAAGACAATCCTTCCTTAGTTTATCTTATAAGCAATTGCTTCATGAAGAAACGGTCAGTTTCTACTTTTGTAAAATGGCTAAGCGGAAGGAAGGAAGGAAGGAAGGAAGGAAGGAAGGAAGGAAGGAAGGAAGGAAGGAAGGAAGGAAGGAAGGAAGGAAGGAAGTTTCCCTGCCAGATTCCCACCAGAAAGTTAAATGGAGAAGATGGCAGGAGTTGGAAGTTGTTTCTGCTTCCATTGCTTTTTTCCCACCTATGATCATTCCGTTTCTCTATTTAGTTATTTAGTTAAAGAAATATCTCTGAAACAAAGCCCCAACAGGGCACAGTGTTTAGTCATGAATTATTCTCAAGGATGTGTATCAGTTAAATCAGACTGATTTAATCAGTGTTTTCATTATTTTAGTTTCAGTCTATATCTTTTCTAAATACCAACAAAGAGACAATCTATCTATATCAGTGGTGGCAAACCTATGGCACGGGTGTCAGAGGCGGCTCTCAGAGTCCTCTCTGTGGGCACACGCGCCGTCGCCCCAGTCCTAGGTCTTCAGCTGGGTTTTATAAAACCTTTTCGCTTTAGGCCTCTGCCGCCAAGTGCAAAAAAAAAAGAAAAGGTTCAATCAGTCAATTTTAACTTCTCACAGGAAAAAAAAAAGATCTTGCAAAGTTGGAATTGATTGATTGAACTTTTTAGTCCCACCCAGTCTGCCATTACCACCGCAGCCACGCCCACCCAATGGGCCACATCCACCCAATGGGCCACACCCACCCGGCACTCGACGATGCATAGGTAGGTTTTGGGTTGCAGTTTGGGCACTCAGTCTCTAAAAGATTCGCCATCACTGATCTATATTATTAGGAATATATTTAATAATTTAATAATAATCACTGTTTTCCCTTGTGGCTTAATTTCATTGAACACTCTTCTCAATTTTGCATTCCTTTTCTGGTCTTTCTCTTTTCCTTAATTCTTATTCTAAGACAGTGACTATTGTATTGTGATATCTTTTCTAAATGCCAATTTGCCAAAGCAATACAGGAATAGATGTCAATTTTTCTCCTTACAATCTGTATGGAAAACAGAATCCAAAAGCTCTTATTAATATTTCTTAATATTAATACATAACACTAATATTAATTATAACTTCATTCTATTAAGATTACAATACAAAAATTAAAGAGAATATTCTTTGAAGCAGGAAAGTATATATGCAAACTAAGACGCTAGAATTTGTACCCATTTTTCATACTATGGTGCAGGGAAGAGGTAGCCTATATATTTTGTAAAGGCAGAGAAGTTTGTGTCTGAATATATTGTGTCTGAATATATTGACAACTGCTGTATCATTTATCATTACAGTTCTTAAACTTTATAGAAGATTTCTTCCTGCTCTCAAAAAGCTTTTTCATCTTGCCCTTCTTTATAGCAAGAACTATCAATCATTAAGAATCCATTTCAGGTAGACCTCAACTTATGTCCATAATTCAGCCCGGAATTATGGTTGTTAGCTAAGCGGGTCATCATATGACCATACCCAATTTTATGACCTTTTTATAGCAGTTATTAAGTGAACACCATAGTTGCTAATGGAATGTCATGGTCATTAAACAATGGGGATTTTTTTGCCAGAAAAATTATTTGTGTTTTTTGCCAGAAAACAGAATAAACATGGAAACTGGGAAGAAAAAATTCTACCGAAAAACATGTTCACATGACTTCAGGACATTGCAAATGGCCATAAATCCGAGCCAGTTGCCAAGCCCCCCAAACATGATCACATGACTGTGTGTGTGGACATAGGAACTTTGAAGAGCTATGGTGGCACCGTAGTTAGAATTCAGTATTGCAGGCTACTTGTGCTGACTGCCAGTAGTTCAGCAGTTTGATTCTGACTGGCTCAAAGTTGACTCAGCCTTCCATCCTTCCGAGTTCAGTAAAATGAAGACCCAGATTGTTGGCGGCAATACACTGACTCTGTAAACTGCTTAGAGACCAATCATTAAGCAATGACTACCTGTAGTAATCAATCATATGGTTGACCAAAATAGAAACATTTGTTAGATGTCTTTTGGCAAAGATGATTCTCAGCTGGAGCCTACTTCCAAACTCCATTGAAGTAATTAAAGGGATTACAGGAAGAAATACTGTAAAGCAGCTAGCACCTGTCCTACAGATAGTATTACAAATGCCTGTAATGAAAAATGGAATTGCCAGGAAGATCAGACATCATTTAGTAAAGACTGCCTGCAGCTGTAAGACTCTATTTCAGTGAGACAAAAGTCCAAGAGAAGTCTTGTAAGATTGAGACTCATCCAATAGATGTCCTAAGCATCATTTTAAACTCCTGCAAGCAAAACTGATAAATGTCATTCATATTTCCACTCCTCCATTTAACATTTGTAAAATTGCAGACATTGTGTAGGAGTGAAAAGTATTCAGCACTGGCACCATCCTATTTAAATCAAAATGGAGATTATGTATGTTCATAATCTTTCTTCTTTTACTGATGTGATATCTGAATGAAATACAGTACAGTATATTATTCTTGAGTTGCAATAATTTGCAATTCTGGTATTCCAGACTGCTCACATCCTACTTTTGTTGCCAATTGTAAATATTTTGAAAAGTCCTTTGTTTTGTGTAATCATAGACATAGTCCTGTTTTTTCTTCATCATAATGCTAAAGAATCCCACACAAATCATCCGTTTCTTCCTTTTTGACAACCTATTAATGAATTTTCCAAAAACTGAGATGAGGGATTGTTTTCTTTTCATATTCTACATTTCTAAAAGAAAGTATAAAAGATTTTCAGAGAAGAAGAGGTTCCTACTCAGTGAAGTAACCTTTCTCCTCTCCCTTATTTTTTTATTTCTTTTTTTATCATTTTATTATCAACAAACCCCTTTTATTTTTACTTTGGTATTAGGCAATCCAGCAATAGAAGAACCTGAAGTAAGAAACATTTTCACTAAGTAGACACAAAATTGTATCATAAACATGGGGCACCATGCATGGACACCAATGACTGTTTCGATATTTAGAGTCACGTAGAAGTATTTGAAAGAGTACTACATAAGCAGTAGGAGCAGGCAGATGCTGATGGTTTTAAGGAGGCAACTTGAAATGAAATAGATGCCTTGTATATATATGGCTTAGTTCTGTGGATATATCCAATGTAATATCTAATGAACTGTTACTTTAATTTGATGTTTATTAAATGATGTATGGTTAGAAATAAGAAATGGTACTTCTTTTAATAAAAATGAAACAGGAAAATGAAATCTGGGCTTTTTTTGAACATAAAAAAGCTAATGTATATTTGTCAGGCTAGACAAGGACCTGAAGTTAGTGGTAGTTATAGATGCAGTTGTGCCATCTGACAGCAACATCAGGAAGAAGAAGTATGAGAAGCTGGAACCAAGGCCTAAAGGAGGAACTAGATAAGATATGAAAAGTAAAACCAAAGTGGTGGTAGGAAAACTCAGGGCTATGACTCCTAAACTGGGAGAGTGCTCCAACAGATCCCAGGAGTTACATATTCTATCCAGAAGAGTGCAGTGCTAGAAAAGGCTAAGATACAAGTAGTCCTCAACTTACAACAGTTCACTTAGTGACTGTTCAAGGTTACAATGGCACTGAAAAAGTGACTTATGACTGTTTTTCACACTTATGACTGTTGCAGCATCCCCATGGTCACATGATTTACATTCAGATGCTTGACACTGACTCATCTTTATGACAGTCACAGCATCCCAGAGTCATGTGATCACCTTTTGCAACCTTCTGACAAGCAAAGTCAGTATGGAAACCATATTCACTTAGAAGATGGAGGCTACAGGAAATTGTGCATAAAAGAAGACTGCCCTCCCATCCGGGAATTCACAATACATGCTTCCCAAGAGTTGGTAAGAGGATTGCTACCATGTGGCTATTTCTTTGCTAACGGCAGAAAGAAAAATCAGAGTAATATGTAGCAATATGAATTCTGACATGTCTCTGAACTCATGCATTAAACTAAAAATTACAGCTGTATGTATGGCATAACAGAGCTGCAGATTAGTAATGGGGGGAAAATGGATAGTCAGCAGGTAGAATGACCATGTCAGAGCATGTCTTTCAATGTTTTAAAAACACTTCCATTATTATTATTTAGTGTATGATGAGAACATGACAGAAGAGAAGCAAACATATATGCATAGTCCACATAATTACAGACAACCCTCACAACAGTTCATTTAGTAACCTTTCAAATTTACAACATCACTGAAAAAGTGAATTATGACCGTTTTTCACACTTACCACCTTTATAGTAGCTCCATGGCCATGTGTTCAAAATTCAGATGCCTGACAACTGACTCATATTTATGACAGTTGCTTTGTCCCAGGATCATGTGATCACCTTTTGCAACCTTCTGATGAGCAAAGTCAATGGGAAAGCCAGGTTCACTTAACTACCGTATTGCTAATTTAACAACTGCAATGATTCATTTAACGAATGTGGCAAGAAAAGTTGTAAAATAGGGCAACTTAGCAACATAAATTTTGGGCTCAATTGTGGTCGTAAGCTGAGGACTACCTGTAGTGTCCAGAACCCACATACTCCCAGGCCTCTGGTAGAAGACCCAATATTCAAGATGAATAAAATTCTCTGAAAAACACCCATCCATTATGCTCTCTACTACTAAATGTACTAGTTAAAAGAACATTATTTTCCATTGTATTGCTGACAAAAGAACCTATATAAAATCATATGAATAGTTTACTAATGGATAATCTATGACACATTCTGGATATTTTAATTCTCCAAAAAGCAAAAGTATCCCATAACCCAAATGAATTGATGACATGCATATTTATAAACATGTCTTCTATTTTCATCATTTTTCTTTGAAAGCCTTTATTACTGGATCGCTTGGCTGAGTTGCCAAAGTTCAATTGATATTGTCAAGGTATTTTAATTTACTTTAAAATGGTTTCTTCCTCCACAGCTTTTTATGTTACAATGGTCCATTAAATATTCAAAATTGAAATGTTCCCCTATGGATGTTGCTTTTCTTTTGCACTGTTGGACAATCCAGAAAAATTCATCCTCCTGACTGACTGAAGCTTTTAAAATTATCATTATTTTACTCTGCCATATCAAAATGTTCTAGGAATATTTAAAGAACTGAAACAATTGCTATCAATCACTTGTGATTAATTATTTAGGGAAAAAATATTCCCCAGAGCTCATATTACTAAGGAAAGGGTCCAAAACATCCAGCCCATTTCAGCTTAACCCTTGTTCTTTCCTTGATCTTATAAAAGGGATAAGTAAAAAAAGTAATCTTAAAAGATTAGGAGACAAAGCTTTTTATGATCCATCCCAACTTTTCCTCCTCTTCTTTTTCTTTAAATTATCTTGAGAGGTTAGGCATAGATGTGAAAGAGAAAATGTTTGTGGGGAAAAGAAGAGCAAATGAGGTGACTGAGATTGAATCTAGTCTGATTATCTGGGATGAAGTTTTTTCTATTGATTTTGATAAAGTGGACAAGGTTCTCTGACTTCTCATCTCAGCCACCTGTGCATTGGATTCATGTCCCTCCTTGTTAGCTAAGTCTTCAAGGAAACTGTGTGGTTAGATCCTGGCAATGGTGAATTTATCCTTGAGAGATGGTCCTGCCAATACGTAAAGAGATGGCAATGTGACCCTCCTTAAGAAACCATTTCTGCATCAAGGTTTCATGTGATCTCAATTTTCCCTTCAGGAAGTTTGTTGAGAAGATGGTCATACGACAACTTTGGAGAATTCTGGAAACAGGCTATGTGGACCTTTTTCAGTCAGATTTCAGATATGGGCTTGAAACTGAAATGGCATTCATCACACTTGTGGATGGCCTCTGGCAGGAACAGATGGAAATGGTGTGTCCATCCTAACTTTCCTTCTTCTCTTGGCATCTTTAATCGATTATGATATCCTTCTAGACCAGCTTCAGGGATTGAGAGTACTTTGTTGAATGTCCTATTTACTTTGGGACTGGTTCCAGCAAATGTTATGGAAGGTGGGGTGGGGGTGGGGGAGAAAATAAATCCTCCCTCCACACTTCCATTTAACATTTACACTTGCTGGATGAGGTCATCCAATGAAATGGCATGAGATATCACGAATACACTGATGATACATAGTTCTACATTTTTACTTGAGGCTGACTAAGTGATATCTTGGAGGTTGGGTTCAGTGGAAGTGTGAGGATCTGTATGGGAAAAATCAAGCTTCAGATCAAATATAGCAAGACTGACTAGCTTTAGTTTTACAGCTCTCTGGATTCAGTGTTTTCCTAATTTCAGTTCTGTATGAGGTTGCATTATCCCAATCAGGATCAGTGCACAATCACAAGGAAATCCTCCTGAACTCAAAGCTCTGAACTCATAGCTCCTGTTCAAGAAGTAGATAATAGCTGTGGTAAGATTGCTTTTGGTCAACTTTATTTTGCATACTTTCCTCTACTGGGAGGCACTGCTCAAAGTCATTCATACCTTTGTTATTTCCCGAGTAGATTACTGCAATTGATTGCTCTACATTCAGTCACCCTTAAAGACCAACTGGAAGTGTATCTCATTTAAAATGTGGAAGCACAGGCAGTCATAGGCATATGTTGATATACCCATGTAACACTTCTGATCCATGAGCTGAGTGAGCTTGCAGTATGCTTTTGATTGAAAATCAGAGTGCTAGTTTATCATCTATAAATGGCATGGAGACAGATTATTTAT
>NW_015386832.1:334370-345057 GCF_001527695.2 Protobothrops mucrosquamatus
AGCTACGGATCCATCTGGTGGTGATGCTGTCTACCCCACATTTCTCTATCTTGTCAAGTAGTAGGTTGTGATGTACTTTATCAAATGCCTTACTGAAGTCCAAGTAAATTATGTCCACAGCATTCCTCTCATCCACTAATTTTGTCACTTGGTCAAAGAATGCAATAAGATTTGTCTGGCATGATCTATTTTTGACAAATTCTGGGTTCCCTCAGTTGAATGGAAACAGGGCATACCTTCTAGAATACCATTCCCTGAAATTAAGTTGGCTCTACCTTGGCTCTTCATAAGAGGTGTGAAGTATGCACCAACAAATTGGGGTTACAACTGTGAAATATTATTATTCTCAAGTGTTATTGTGTTTGTTCTCAATTACCATTAGAAGTTTTACTTTATTTCTTTTTGCATTATTTGTAATGTGTTTTTACTACCCAAAGTTACATTTGTGAACTAGGCACTGGAATATATCAGTCTAATAAATAATAAAGTGAAATGTAAAGGCTGTTGCTGTGAATGGTTATTGGTGGAATGGAGCAATGGTGATACTGGGCAAACTGAAAAGTTTCAGGAAAAAGCAGAAAAACCAGTGCTGTTATGAGTTCCACCACAGGGGAAGGGCAGAAGTATTGCCTTGCTGAAACCACGAGATCTCATCTTGAAACAAGAGCTTTTTTACTATAACCTAAAGTTAAAATAGACAGTGTAACATTCTCAAGGAACTGGCAGATGTGATCTCAGAACCACTGAACTATATTTTCCAAAGATCCTGGAGCACTGGGGAACCACCAGAGGACTGGAAAAGAGCTGATGTAGTTTCCATCTTCAAAAAAGGAACAAAAATGGACCCAGGAAATTACAGACCTATCAGTCTGACCTCAATACCTGGGAAGATTCTGGAAAAGATAATCAAACAGCAAATCAGCGAACACCTAGAGGCAAACAAAGTCATTACTAAAAGCCAACATGAGTTTGTCAAAAACAGATCATGCCAGACAAATCTTATTCCATTATTTGACCAAGCGACAAAATTAGTGGATCAGAGGAACGCTGTGGATATAATTTACTTGGACTTCAGTAAGACATTTGATAAAGTAGATCACAACCTACTACTTGACAAGATAGAAAAATGTGGGGTAGACAGCATCACCACCAGATGGATCTGTAGCTGGCTGACCAGCCATACTCAGCATGTGGTCCTCAATGGACCCGCATCTACATGGAGTGTAGTGTGTAGTGGGATGCCCCAGGGCTCTGTCCTAGGCCAAGTGCTCTTCAACATCTTCATCAACAATTTGGACGAGGGGATAGATTGGGAACTCATCAAATTTGCAGACGACGCCAAGCTGTCAGGAATAGTCAACACTCCAGAAGGCAGGCTTAAGATTCAGAAGGATCTGGACAGACTTGAACACTGGGCACTATCTAACAAAATGAAATTCAATGGTGAAAAAAGCAAGGTTCTACATTTAGGCAAGAAAAACCAAATGTACAGGTATAGTATAGGGGGTACCTTGCTCAATAGTAGTAACTGTGAGAGGGACCTCAAAGTCATAGTGGACAATCGCTTAAATATGAGCCAGCATATCAAGATCACATGAAGTGTTAATACCATTTTAGAATGCCTTGGTAAGGCCACACTTGGAATACTGCATCCAGTTTTGGTCACCGTGATGTAAAAAAGATGTTGAGACTCTAGAAAGAGTACAGAGAAGAGCAACGAAGATGATTAGGGGACTGGAGGCTAAAGCATATAAGGAACGGTTGCTGGAATTGGGTATGTCTAGTTTAATGAAGAGAAGGACGAGGGGGGACATGATAGCAGTGTTCCAATATCTCAGGGGCTGCCACAAAGAAGAGGGAGTCAAGCTATTATCCAAAGCACCTGAAGGCAGAACAAGAAGCAACAGATGGAAACTAATCAAGGAGAGAAGCAACCTAAAACTAAGGAGAAATTTCCTGACAGTTAGAACAATTAACCATTGGAACAACCTGCCTCCAGAAGTGGTGAATGCTCCAACAATGGAAGTTTTTAAGAAGAGACTGGACAGCCATTTGTCCGAAATGGTATAGGGTTTCCTGCCTGAGCAGGGGGTTAGACTAGATGACCTCCAAGGTCCCTTCCAACTTTATTATTATTGTTAATTGTTATTACTGGAGTATCTTTGTTTTAGGCAGTTTTGAAATAAAGTGACTGTCAATGTTGCAACGAACCTGGCTGAAGCCATCTTGCCTGTTTTCAATTACCAAAAGAATGGGAGGAGGGTGATGGAGTTTTTATGTTAGTCTAACCAATTCTCTGTCCCATGGGAACCAAGGTTATTCTTTTCGTTAGACTGGGGGCTGAGCATTAGGTTAAGAAAGTCTGCCAAACTATTCTATTGGGAAACATAGTTGATTGCATAGTACTGGGGTGGGAAGTTTAACTTTGTAATATTGTAACGTTTTGGAGGGAACTTTAGTCTTGGTTTCTCTTTTGACCATGCCCCTACTTTGTAACCAATAAACATGTTCTTAGAGGAAAACTCAAGCCTCGGAGTTCTGTTTTAGTTGGTCTGATCTATTGGAATCATGACAGTGACTTTAATTCATTCTCAGCATGATGCATATCTGAATAAAACATCACAAAAAGGTATGAAAATATTTAATATTAACCTTGTTGCATTGTTAAATTCAAAAACTATTTAAATCTTATGCAAGGAAATTTACAGTACAGTATATGCTAGTTTCATGCTCTCATTATATTGAACATATCAAGCATTTTGAACAGCCAGATCTTAAAAAATGGGGAATATACATTTTTGTTTGTAAACTTGCCCCCACCCACACATATTTACTACTTAAAAGAGCAAGAAATTTGGAAGTGAATGCAAGCCCATGTCTTCAATGCTCCATCTCCACATAACACATAAGCAAGGCTTAAACCTCTGTGTAAAAGCCAAGGGTAGAACTGGGAGGCAACTATTTTCCCTTCAAATATGAAATTTAACAGCAGAATGCCATGTTCTTAATGTGTCAGCTGGGTATGATGGATGGTAGTAGAAAATAAGTTTATAGACTGAGCTAGAGAAAAGAGGAATTCACTGACCCAAACCAATTCATTGTTGAGCATGATGAAATTCCCATGCTAGACATTTGTTTTGCTTCAGATTGTGATGAAGTGCAGTTACTTACTGAATGCTAGGAACACAAAATAAGGTTAACAGATTTTAGGTATTTTTCTCATGTACAGCTTTGCATACACCTATTTTCAGGTGTATGGAGTAAGAAATAATCATGGCAACTGACATCAAAAGTAAATATTATACCTGGATTCAATATAAAACCAATAATAACAGCTTATTGAAAGAAACTGTATTTCCCTTGACTAAATTACATCAGTGAATACATGGCATGTCTGTGAATGTTCAGTTGGAATATAAACTACAGGAAATATACTTTCATAAAATCAAGAATAATTCAGCGTTGTTGCAATAAACTTTTTCGAAGCAGAATACAACTTATTGATTTATAATCATGTTTTAGACAAATCTGTCTTCTGTTTTCAGTGAAGATCATGAGTCAAAGTTGTATCTGACTCACAGCTCAATCTGAATCTTGAATGGATGAATAGTCCAGAGAATCAAGTTCATCTTATAAAACCTGTACATGATCAACAGTTCTCTTGCTTAAAAGAAAATTATTGAAAATTGACTAATTCTTATTTTCCCTAGTGGTACTTAAGGATTTCTTTTTCACAACAGAGATTGGGAATCTCTCATTCAGAAGGGCTAATCCATCTTGCCAATTTAATCCCCAAAATTCTGACTATAAGTAAGGCTCACTGCTTTTTCATGGGATCAGAAACATGGAATTCCACCTTCCTTAGCACTGCCAAGGAAGAGACAAAGCTTCTTTAGAGAAAAAGCAAAACCCTTTTCACCACTAAGAAGAAAGATGAGAGCAATTTATCTCAGTCTCCATATTATGACAGAGGTGGTTGATGGCAAAGTAGGTATATAAGGAAACATGCATACACACTGTATAATTATTTTAGGATATGTGTTTTAATTATTTTCCTTTCAGGTATCCTAGTTATATTTAGTTTAATGAAAAGAAGGACTAGGGATGATATGATAGCATTGCTTCAATATCTAAGGGGCTGCCACCAAGAAGAAGGGTCAGCCTATTCTCCAAAGCACCTGAAGACTGGACAAGAAGCAATGGATGGAAACTAATCGAAGAAAGAACAAACCTAGAACTAAGGAGAAATTTCCTGACAGTTAACAACTTGCTTCCAGAAGTTGTGAGTGCTCCAACACTGGAAGATTTTAAGAAAAGATTGAACAACCATTTCTCTGAAATGGTATAGAGTTTCCTGCTTGAGTAGGGGTTGGACTAGAAGACTTCCAAGTTCCCTTTCAATTCTGTTATTCTTTTTCCTCAATCATATTTTTTTTACATCACTAGAATAAACTTTTTTTTTCTGATAAGATTTTGATGCATCTAACCCAGGGGTGTCAAACTGCCAGCCCATGGGCCGGATGCGTCATGACGAAACCGCACCCACCCCATTGGCGGCAATGGAAAAAAAGTAACGATACGTCGTGACATGTCACATAATGTTGCGAGTTTGACACCCCTGATCTAACCTGTTCCTGATCCCAAGAACCAGATCTTTAGAAACTACATAAAACTAAAGGGACAAAAACATAGTATCATTTTCCCTACATGCACTTTCTGCCATTGCTACTTCTTTATAGCCTAATCCATTTATGATGATTTTTCATGGGAAAAGGCAATCTGTGGCAACTGAATGTCTATTTTGCAGTCCTATGGAGCTCAACTTCACTGAATTGTTAAAAACAGCTGGCACAGTATCTCAGAATTGAAAAATTAAATGTGGGTACAACCATCATGTAGTTGCCCATCCCTATAAATTCAATATTTATATATTACCATTTTTGCTTTTAAATTTTGTTAGCTGCCTTAAATGTTCAAAATAACAGAAAAAGAAGTATAAATGTTATAGTTACTATCCACAACAAAATAGCCATAAGAGTGCTTGCTTATTTACTTGCTAATGAACATGAAACAATACTTGTCAATTAAGAGTTTAATTCAATTTCACATGGGGATAAGCTTGAATTTGAGCATAGGCTAAAGGAAGCAGATGCTTACATTTGATGTGCATGAAGAAAATGACTATTTATTTTACTCAGCACCATCTTTCATGTGGGCCTCTTTCTCTGAATAGGTTATTCTTCTACCATTCATAAAGCCATTATTCAATGCCGCATTCTTCTGTGAACTCTGGAACCCCCTAGACATCACTCAAATAACAAAGCTGAGTGGATTTGAAAGCTTCTGAATTTGATTTTAATTGCTGTGTGTAAAACGGGAATTTGTACCAACAACATGAGAAAGCAAATGTGACATTTATTGTGCAATGTTTACCTTAAATAAATGCAGACTGCTCATTTGTGGAACACATTTGCCTAGCTTTGCATGATGTTATCTCATATAGAGTTTTTGAAGGGCTTGGGGTGGAACATAATGTATAGGAAAAGCAACATTTCCATGTAGAAATTTGAGGAAATAGTTTAAGGCTTTGTGCATAATTCAGAATGCGCCATTCTATTATCTTCAATTATTTTTTTCTACTCTGAGGAGTGAAATTCAAGCCTCATTCTTATATTTCCTTAACCATAGCATGAATATGTTCCTGATTTTTTTCTTATGTCACATCCTTGTGTCATTGACTTTGTCTCATTCCCAGGTTGCAGCTGAGATAACCTAAAGTCATCTTTAACTATCTTATTAACCGCTTCTCAGTTTTTGCCATCAATATGATCTAGCACACCTCACTGCCAATGTGCTTACTAATGTGATTGTGGTAGGATCTCCCAATACCTACTGGCCACATCAGCACATTCGTTCTTCTTATTTACTGAGAATTGCCCTCCTTGGCCATTTTTGCTTGAAGTACAGAATAGGAAAGAACATCTGGCTCTTGAATTTGCACTGTTTGTTTTTTAAACATGTACTTAGCACCCTTTTGAAAGAGATTTGTATTTAAATGCAGGATAAGCACTTTCTTAGGAAAGCATTAGTCCCGTGCTGCACAGAAGGTTGCTTACAATAGGAAAAGAGTCAGGTTTTGCCAGCTGCCAGAAGAGCCATTGTTTTTGCCAACTAGGAGTTTCATGTCCTACATGTTAGTTTTGCCATTGTTATTACTTGGGAAGGAGAAGTGTATTCAATTTTGCCTATACCATTCCAGTTCCATAGCCAAGTAGTCAGATACTTCTAGATGCTGCCAGGTGTGACTAGTATTGGACATATTGCCAGCACTGCAATATCTTATTAAACTACTTAGGAATGGACATAACATGTGATCAATTGTTGCTTCCTAATTCACCCTATATTCCATGTCTGCAGCTTATTTGCCAGACTGTTTTGGGACCCAGGTTAAATGATCTTTCAAGCAAGTGTTAGTCCCATGTTCAAAAATATTCCCAACCAGCAGCCACAAATTGGAATTACTGCCACACTTGTGACTTGTTAGTCAGACAGTTTCATAAATTGTGAAAAATAGGGGGATAGTGGTTTTAAAGAAAATATATGTTGTTTTTTTCTACAGGCAAGCAATTCTTGTTGGGAAGAGAATTGAAGCCAGAGGAATATACTAATCACCTCCCTTAACTTGCCTTCATTAACATGTCAAGGATAGCCCCAGTCACTGGCCTCATTATTATGAAAGAATAAACAGTTAGGACAGCAATTTTTAACATCTTTTCTGCCAGCTGAAAGTACACAGCTTTTTAACATGGCTATTTGGTTGTGCCCAAAGTCTTGTAGCTTCTTTTGCTTTATATCTAAGAGCAGGTAAAATAGCAGGTTCAGTAATTAGGAAAAGCATTCATAGAACAAAATAAATGATAGATTTTATTAAAGGGCAATATTACAGATAGATAAAACTGGAATAAGCTGGGCATGTCCTTTGAGAGACATGCCTTGGAACATGTGAGAACACCTGCCCTTCAATTGTTAAAGCAGTCATATCCTTTTCCATGCTCACACACCTGTTCCTGGCATCTGCCTTCACTGTTGCTTTACTTTATTTTTCTCTTTACCCACCCACCCCCCAAAAAAGAAAGAAAATTAAAATGAAAGGTCTGGATGTAATGCATTTGGAGGCAGCTTCAAACAGCTTCTGAAGCAATCACTCAAGCCTTCATATGAAAAAAAACACCATTATGGCTTTAACTGTTAAAATTGTTGCTTCATACACAGTCCTAAAGCCTTTCTTTTGGAGGATTTGCATAACCTATTCTGGAATGAAAAATATTCCAGAATACTTTTCCTCAACAATGTAATGCAACCTGCACCTTACTCTGTTTTCTATTTATCACTCAAGAGACAAGCGTATCTTCACAACAGAGTCCTTTATTCAATATATGAAAAGACACTATTTTGAACAACTGTGAGCCAAACTGCTCAGCATTGACATGTTCTAAAATAGGGGTGTCAAACTCGCAATGTCACGTGACGTGTTGCAACATATTGTGACATTTTTTCCATTGCCAGCAATGGGATGGGCGCAGTTTCGACATGACGCATCCAGCCTGCCGACCAGCAGTTTGACATCCCTGTCCTAAAAGAAAAGAGAAGCCTCATTCAGAAGATAAGAAGAAGGAAAACCTGCCACCTTGTTTGTCATTATACATGCATACACCCCAAAATTCTGGTACTTAATAAACTGCCCTTTTATTCAAAATCAGATTTGTTCTCACCCTACATTTCCCTAAAAATGATTCCCAACTCCTCAGAAGGCTGGATAAGAATGCTGGATTACCCAGTAGGGTTCTTATGCACTATACATCTTTCCCATGGACATAACAATACAGAGAATAATATACAGTAGAGCTAGGATATTTCAAAGCCCTCAGTCACCACTCTACTTTTCAGAGCACGCATACACTAGTAGCCATCTTTTGCCTGCATGCATTAGTAGGAAAACATTTTCAAAAGTTAAACAAAAATAAATGGATAAAAGAATAATGTCTGTCTGTCTGTCTGTCTGTCTGTCTGTCTGTCTCTCTCTCTCTCTCTCTCTCGCTCTCTCGCTCTCTCTCTCTCGCTCTCTCTTTCTTTTTGTGTGTCTCTATGTGTGTGGGCCTTCAAGTCAGTGTTAACTCCTGGAGACTGCCCGGGCAGGTCCCTGCATTTTTCTTGGCAAGATTTTGGAACTGGTTCGTCATTGCCTGTTTCTTACGGTTGAAAGAGAATGATTGGCTCATTTCCCATCTGGCTTCATGCCTAAAGTGGGACCAGATCTCACAATCTCTCAATTTCTGTCTTATCTTAACCATTACACCAAATTGTTTTTCAAAAGAATAAGAAAAGTCATTATTTTTTTTAAGAAGGGAAAGAGGCAAAATCTTGGCTTATTCAAAGGGAGACAAGTGCCTCCCTTATGGATACTTATGAAAGAACCAATATGACCCTCAGTTGGGCAAACCGAACCCTGAAGGGATCTGTCACTGAAAGCACAAGTGATCTCTGAGGACAAAAATGCATTTTACCAGATTAGGTTTGTTTGCTATCTATAACAACATAGGGTTATCTTGGCTTCAGGATTCCTACTTCGGTAATTTTCTCTTTGCTTTGCACTGAATACAAAAAATGTTAGAATGTTAAGTGGAACTGAGGAAAGTAATTATATTATTTCAATACTTTTATCTTCATTATTTGACTGGCAATTTATGGACCCAGTTTGAAGGGTTGGTTTTGACCTTTCGCTTTGAACCACAGTATCTGAAGGATACTTGCTGTATTAAGGAATATCTTTCTTCTCACTGAAAAAAAAAATTGAACAAAGATGTCTGATCGTGGTTGTATTATTAAAGAGTTTTGTAGCACTCTAAAAGATTTGTAGTGCACAATTGCATCTATTGTGCATCTATTAATTTTTAATATTTTAAAGACTCTTAGTCTTAGTCAACTGGCATGGTAAATCCACATGAAGAAAAATAAAGATTTTATGTGATCTTTTATACTATTACTGAATGATAGGCTGAATTATTTTTCTTGGGAAGAGAAATCTTTCAGAAATGTGGCTGTCAAATGTGGTGACCAGAACTATTAGAAGATGCACTGTCAAAATGTGTAAATGAGATATCTCTCATTTCTATGATAATCACTATGTGTGAATAGAATACATAGATTCCAAAAGGCTTGGCTCCTCTTTTGTAAGCTGATCCACTTACAAAAATGTGTGGAAATAATAAAGCAAGATGTGCAAAATGTAGCAAACTGAATATGTCAGTCAAAAGTAGCTTATCATCCAAAATGTGCAACTACTTCCATCACCCATACCAAAGAAGAATGCATAACAGTTCCTAATTCTCATTGAATTTGTTTAAAACTGGAATGAAAAATATACCATGACATGTCTGCAGAAAGGCCATTTGGAGACTGGTCACACAGTCATTCATTATTCTAGCCAGCTCACACATACAGATACTGAATTGTTGCTGAGATAAATTACATAGTTTTGTATGCCAATAACACATGTACTTTTGGTTAAAAGAAGAAGAAAAAGATGGAAAAGGAAAAGGAAACAGCTGCCTCTTTGTCCTGTCCTGATTACATTAATCAATTCAATTCTATCAGAATAGAGCTGGAAGGGACTTTGGAGGTCTTCTAGTCTAACCCCCTGCTCAAGCAGGAGACCTTATATAATTTCAGACAACTGGCTGCCCAGTGGCTCTTTTTAAAAATCTGCAGTGATGCAGTACCCACAGGAAAGCTGTTCCATTGGTTAATTGTTCTCACTGTTAGGAAGTTTTTCCTTAATTCCAGGTTGCTTCTCTCCTTGATTAGCCCTTAGCCCCTAGCCCTAGCCCTTATTTTCTCTAGACTAGCCATACCTCTTCCTGCAACAGTTCTTCATATGTTTTAATAATAACATTAATGGAATCATTATGCATGTAGTAAAAAGATAACACAAATTTACTTAAAATGTAGTGGTTTTTCCTTCCACTATATTGCTTTGCAGCTTTTGTATCTGAAGATGGTTTATTCAAGAAGAAGCTGAAACTCAAACTGCTGAAATATTGTGTCCTTTTTAATGAAATTAAAAGTTAGAGTCTGTATTGCAGTAATTAAATCAGACAGTATCCTTTTCATAAACACAGGCTTCTGGTTCATGCTGCATCACCACTGGCACACTATGTCATTCCCTTTCAGCATCAGGCCACAAGCTCTGTCCTCTATGTATGTGTGTGAGTTGTCATGACACACATACAAAAGGATCAAACCAATGTCGTGACAAATATGACCCAGCTTTCATTATTTGCTTCCCCTCCTTCCATTTGCCTCCTGATGCCTCTGGCTGCAGCCTGGTTTTGGTTTAGAAATGAGGCTGCTGACCCAGAAAGAGGTGTTAGTAACAAAATCAAACACTGAGGAAAATAGCCAAGAGTGGAAGAGAGTCCAGAGGTCATTGGCAGAGTTTTGTTTCTTTCAAGCCAGGTCCAGCTGGGACATGAATGATACAGCAAAAGAAATCCTGGCTAATGCCACACACTCAGAGACTGACAGATATCTGACACATGAAGCCTATGCCTTTAGCATACTGCAGATATGTTTTGTAGCTTCCTTCCTTCCTTCCTTCCTCCTTCCCTCCCTCCGTCCAATTTCTTGC
>NW_015386832.1:345157-370827 GCF_001527695.2 Protobothrops mucrosquamatus
CCCCTCCCCCCTCTCTCTGTTTGAATCAGCAATGTAGCTATAGAATATCTTATGAAAGGACAGAGGTTTTAACTGAGATTGACCAGAAATGCAGCATATCTGAGGATCTATTCAACTTTGGCTGATTCCAGAAGCTAAATCACATTAACTTGAGTAGAACCACCTAGGACTTTCAGAGCTATTAAAGTGAAAAGATGAAAGAAATACATCCAAAGAAGAAAATGGCAAACTGTTTCTGTGGGGAAAAAAGAAGACAGCCATATTGCATCTGTGAACATCCTGGGTGCACAGATGGGGAACCCAGACACATGTAATTGTTTATGTTTCATTGGGGTTTTTTTCTTGTTCTTCCATTGCTCTGGAAGGCTTGGGTGGAAGGTTCACATACACAAAGAAACCAATTGGTCTCTCCACAGTGAAGTGGAGTGAAGTGTGAAAACCAGTGCCTGCATTTCCTGCGTTGGATGAGGAGAGTATATCTTTCTCCTTCTGTCCTGACCACTTTTTACAGAGGCATGATTGAAAGCATTTTAACAAACTGCATCACTGTCTTGTTTGGTGGCAGCAATGCCTCAGATAGAAAGTCCACACAGAGAATGGTAAGGACAGCCGAGAAGATCATAGTAAGTTCACTTCCTGGTATTCAGGATTCTGCTTATAAGTGCGATGTGCTTAGAGCTCAAAGCATTGTTAGAGACCCACACATCCACTTTATGGTCTGTTTCTATTGCTCCCCTCTGGAAGGAGGTTTTGAAGTATTTCTAGCAGGACTACCTGATTCTATAATATTGTTCCCTATGCCATCCGTCTGTTAAACTCGCAAGATTCGTTTTTCTCGCCATGCACATGTATACATAACCCAAACTAGACTGCTGTTTTTCTGTATCATATAATATATTTGGGTATATGCATAATTCTGTATTTATTTATTTATTTATTTATACACTATTTATGTAGTGTATATCAGAGGTGGTGACCCTTTGAGAGCTGAATGCAACAAAATTTCATTTTAATATATGCTGATTAGTGTACATTCAAAGTGACAATAAAGTTATTATTCTTATTCAAGGCTTCCAGCTATCATTTCAGAGTATCTGAAATAAGTTCCTATTCTAGGGATCTGTTTACATGGACTATATGAGTTTACATGGACTACTATGAGTAAACTGAAAGTAAGAGATAAGTAGAGATTTCTTTTTTAAAAATGTTTTATTGATTTTTAACAATTACAATCTTTAGTGCTTAGTAAACAACGTGTTGTCTGGGTTCACATATTTTACATTAACTTCTTCAATATAAATCTGTTCAGTACTGCACATTCCAGTATTTTTCCCTGATCCTCCTTTCTTCCCCATATTTTTTCCATTTTCCCCTCATTACACAATTACAATTCTTGCTACTGTTGATGCATATAAAGTTAAATATAAACATCCTCATCATATTTTACTAATGTTATACAAATAACAATAATGTCAATTCATAATCAATACCCTGTTTTTCATGCTCTTGTTAAAGTTTGATTGCCCATCAATATTTGAAATATCTTTGTCAGTTATGATTTTCTCAATATTAATTACATTTATATAGCTAAGAATTTTATTCATACCAGCCATCCTCTTATTTCATATTTCCCATATCAAAAAAAGAAAGAAAGAAATAAGAAAAAAATGCTATTTTAATTCTAAATCATATCTTTCATTCTTCTTCTTCTTCTTGTGCCATATCCATTATCGGACGTTGGCGATTTTGTTGACAATCCTGTTTTTATCAGCAGCCGCACGAAAAAGTGCTGCTGAGTTTTGTCCAAACCAGTCCCTTAGATTTTGAAGCCATGATGTTCTTCTTCTGCCTGGACCTCGTTTGCCTTCAATCTTTCCCTGGAGGATTAAATGGAGTATGCCGTATTTTTCTGGTTGTCGCATCACATGTCCGAAATATTCTAATTTTCATTTTTTAATTGTTTTGATGATTTTCCTTGGCTTTCCCAGGCGGCTTATCACCTCCTCATTTCTGATCTTGACATCTTTCATTATAAAAGTCTAATTATATCTAAGGGTCATCTGTTTTTTTAATCATATTCAAATAGATATTTAATCATATAATGCTCCCTCTAATAGGTCAAATCTTCTGTTTTTTAAGTCTAACTCTTACTTGCTTGCTTTCCAAATAGCTGTCCAGGCCAAGGTAATTAAATTGCCCAGGAATTTTCTTTCTATTTTTGTAAAAGTTGCTTGGAATGAGGAAGACAATTTAGGTAGGGTATTTTTGGGGTAGGGTATAAATTCCACCCATTTATATTCCTTAAGCAACTCCCACTTTCCTTCTCCCTCAATTTCTCTTTTCATTTTTTGTCTCCCAAGTTGTGACATTTCCCCTGACAGCTCTATATTCCATTTTTTAAAATCTTCTTCCTTATCATCAGGTATATTTTGCAGACCTAAGGGGTAAAGCATTTTTTTTATTTTCGTTGTTATGGCTAAGTCTTGCAGTATTTTATTTGTATATGGTAGTTTATATTTCCCTTCTTTTATCTCTTTTGTCTCTCAAATAGAAACAGAAGCCATCTGGGTCACTCTTTTCAGAGTTAGAAAACAGACAAAGGCAAACCAATTCTGAAAACCTTGCCAAGAAAACTGTAGGAACTAGTTCAGGTAGTTGCCAGGAGTCAGCAATGTCTTGAGGGAACAAAACAAAAGGGAAAAAAATCTAATTCCATTACTCAGATATTAAATTTATTGAGTGAATGTGGCCAAATGACCATCTCTTAGCTTAACATATCCCACAATGTTTTATACAGGTTAAATTAAAAAAAACCAATACATGCTACATTGTCCTCTTTGGAGGAAAGAAAGGAAATATTATTGTTTTACATAAAGATTTGTAGTATTCCAGATGGAGGTACCGTATAGATATACATATGTATTGCAGATACAGATATATACCACACCCATACACCCAAAACTTTGGCTTCCTTCATTATATATTTGTTGTCTTTATCCAGTGATGGAATTCAGATATGTGAACAACCGATTCTCTGTGTGGATGCTGCTTCCGGAAGTCCATCCTGGGCCTGGGCAACAAAAAATTAGCTACCAGTTCTGCCGAAGTGGTGCAAACTGGCTGAATCCCACCACTCCATCCTCTCTCTCAGCTTGATATATGGCACTCTTTCTGTACAAATCCATCTGGACTTAACTATGGGGGGGGGGGAAACTATATTGCCTCATGCTGAGCAAATCCATGTTGAGTCTGGCAATAAGTACAGCACAAAAGCAGTCAATTAAGGAGTTATAGATATATAAGAAGCAGAGTTAATGAAATTACATTGTGGTAAATTTCTGATCAGTGATACTTCAGAACTATAGAGCAAAATTCATATTTATGAAGAACTGATAACTATTTATTCTGAAGTTTATATTTTTCTATCAATTCTCTAATGTGGCAATCACAATACTGAGGAAAAGTGTAGAAAAAAGTCCAGTAAATATTTTCAGGTACACAATAGGTATATAAATAAAAAATAATGAACTAAAAAAAATATGACTTAAACTTTCTGTAGCCATAGGAGTTTGAAAACACCAAAACAAGGCACAATTGAAGAAAAACTCTCATGTGAATAAACACACAGGACATGGATCTCTCATTTTCAAGCTGCTATTGTCACTCATGAGTTCCAGTTTTAATCCCTTTTGGCAGAAAACTTCCTGGCCTAAAATCTTATCTGCCAGGCCTCTGTCAGTCCAGCTCTTTCTCATGTTATACAGCAATGAAAAATTTACTGACATATTAATCCTGTATCACTCCTATAGAAGACTGAACTTCGGCTGTATTTCAAGCGAAATAAATAAGGTGTATACTCTAATAATATATATCACTGTCGTAGACTTCCTGAGCTGGGGACCTGAAGAAATCTTAAAGAATGGCTGTGGCTATTTTTTAAAAAATAAAAAGACATACAAGAACTGATGCTTTTTATCAACAAGAAAGTGTTTGTTTACTAAGAACAGAAGAAAAATGTTATATCTACCACTGAAGCTCAATTCATAGCCTCTATGGCCTATTTAACATCAGTGTGGAACTGTTCCAGTAGCTAACTTCTAAAGCAAATAAGATCAGGTGCACAATAAAAAAATGGAATTTCATTCTAGGACTTGGATTCATTTTATCTTATGTTGCCAGAACAATAATAACTCTGAACATTGCTGTGCCCAATGCCCAACTCCAGTTATAAATCCTAAATATAATCTCTCCTCTTGCACAAAGAAAAATAATATACACTAGCTAAGGTAAGTTTCACAGATATAGAGGCTAGGAATTCTGATGAAGAATGTGTCAAAGGTATATTTGTATAATAGAAACAAGAATATATTTGTAAAAGTATGAATATCCATACCATAAATCTCATAATTTTAAGCAAAGCCTTTGATTTTTTTTTCTAGCATTCTGAAATGTGACTAGCTTAGCTGACTTCTTTATAACTAGTAGAAAATAAGCAAGTAATCAATATATATAATTATAAACTCATACAATAGCTAACTGAAAGAAACATTATTTTAAATCCTAAACTATTAAGAAATCCTAGAGGTAGCAAAATTGAAATGAGATGACACATGTGCATGAATTAATCATTTTTCCTGCATGAAGAGAGAAGCTAACTTTTCCAACCCTTCCAATCACCATGATAAATGTTCCCTCTGAGAGGCTTGGCTAAGAGTGGTGGTCTGTGATAAGATATTCTGCAAACCTAAAGTTTTTCAAGTCACAAAAGCAGGTAGATGTGCTAATCCCACCACAGCTAATTCCCGGGTGTTTGATTTAAGATTTTGAAAAGTGGAGAAAAGGGTTTTTTTACCCCTTTTGGTTGTTAAAGGAAGTGCAAGAGGGTTGAGAATGTCTCAAAACAAAATTCTGAAAGCACATTATTCTGACGGGCTGCTTAGAAAGCCATTTTGAATGGCTAGGGAGGTTTGGGGACAAAGGAGCTAAAGATACATGAATAAAAACTAGCAATAGTAATAGCACTTAGACTTATATACCGCTTCATAGTGCTTTAAAGCCCTCTCTAAATGGTTTACAAAGTTAGCGTATTGCCGCCAATAATGTGGGTCATCATTTTACTGATCTCGGAAGGATGGAAGGCTGAGTCAACCTTCAGCCGGTCAGAATTGAATGGCTGGAGTGAGCAGTTAGTTAGCCGGCAGGTCTGCATTCTAACCACTGTACCACCATGGCTCTTTCATGTGCATGAATACAAAATGGATGCAGTCATGAGTGATATACATACCAGCAAATAGCCAATATATGCAAAAAAACCCAACCCTATCTCTCTCTGGGTTTGCCTGCTATGATTATGGATAAGGAGGAACTTTCCCATTTCTAAAAACCATTTTTCATGAGGAAGGAAATTCTTCATCTAAGCTCTTGCATTTAACCCCGGTTTGTGAGAGATCTGACGGAGATTTCACAGTCTGAATACAGACCCATAGATTTGTAACAACAATAATAGTAACAACAACAAAAGTAAAATTGTAACTCTCTACCTTCACTTAGTAATTTTGACATACACACACACACACACACACAAAGAATAACATCCATGTCTCTATTTGAGAAATTGCAACAACAGCACCAACCTATAATTTAAAAAGGAATTTTATTTAAAAGGAATGAAATCATAGTTTTTAGCTTTAGGTGGTTTAATGCCCAAAAAATTACTGGACATATGGATGGAATAAAGTAATTAGCACTGATAAAATCATGAACAGCACCTCAAACATCAGTTCCTCATAAGACGCTATAATGAGACTGGGCAGAGATCCATAATGAGTGGTATCTGTGGCTCAAATAACTTGAGATGCTATAAAACATATACCAATGGAATTTTTTATGAAGATGTTAATCTTCAAATATAAAAGTCAGAGGCAATTTCTGGCAAAAATAATAAACTCATTCAGACCATCAGACTACATTAAGCAGACTAACATACCTTTAAACAAGGGAATCTGAATGCTGGATCTGACCTTGTTCTTGACTGGGCGAAACAACAGTCTCCTTAAAGAGGTTAGTTTCCATTTTTGCTCCATTTTCTATATAAACCAGAAGGTTAATGTTCATAGCACAAGGAAGAAGGGAAAAAAGGAGCAGGGCTTGCCTCCAAGCAGGAAGCACCTACAATCTCTCTCCAAGGATCTTTTCTGGAATTAATATGTAGCTGTTAATGCAACCTTCAAAACGTCAAAAATTGAAAAATGTTCCACTTAATAAAGCATGGTGGAGGCAACTAATTTTCTTCTTCTATAAATCATTCTGGAAAGTTATCTCTTGTCAGAAAACTTAACTGTAATTCTCAACAGGAAGGTTGCTGCTGAAAATAATAAAACTACATCTTACCTGCCTGCTAGAATCCTACAAATATTATCCATGTGCTATTTTCTTGCAAGATCAACATCTTTGTCCATGCAGGAACTCTGGATCAACACCACAACAATCTGCCTCTCTCATCTTCCTTTGACTATGTTTGTATATGGTTGCAAGGCTGTTCCTTTTCTCTTGCTGGCCTAAATAATGAGCCACATGAAAAAGCGTAAGTTACATAGCACATTTACCTGTGGAAGGGTGTCAGATAGGGGAATTCATGTTTTGGAAAGTCCTCAAACCTGCCTGTTTTCCCAGGCATGGGGACAAAGATAGTAATTAAGCCCATGCTGCTGGCAAATAGCAATTTTGGAAGCCCTTTTTTTAGTTGGCTGGGAAGTGTGCATGTATAATATTTATTTTATTTAATTTGAATTGTATTTTGGCTATCATACACACGCACAAATATAGTATCTTGTTGAGCTTGTATTGTTAAGTGTGTATGTGTGTATATACATACATATACATATAATTTTATACTGTATGTATTGTATTCATATTGTATTTTTAAACCTTGTCAGTCACTGAAAGTCACATTTGTTAGACAAACAGCTATATAAATCAATGTTCATAGCTAAATAAATCATTAGTGACTTCTTTATCCAAAATAATTGCATCCATCAAGTGAACTCATCTAGACAGAACTTAACCTCCTGACTCTGAGAGAGCTGAGTAAGTTGTAGTCCAGAAGGCTTTCTATGTGGTTGCTCCTGTTATGGAATATCCTGTTCCCAGAAGTGGTCACTATGCTCTGGACATTTCAAAGACCAAAGATACTTGTTTTTCGGCAGATATTTGACTCTTCAGTGTTGACTGAAGCTATTTTAATGGAGAGGTGTGATTGGCTTGGGCAATTCTTTTTTTTTTTAAACAAGTTTTATTGATTTTTTCTTTTTACAACCAGGTGCTTGAGAAACAACGTAGTGACAGGGTAATCAATTATCCAAAAGCAAAATCATACATTTGTAATTCAGATTAAATTATTAAAAACTCCCTCTCTATTCCCTCAAATAATATAACATATTCAAATTAATGTATTTTTCAATCAATCAAAAAATCATCAATAACATTTCATCTATATAAATCCAGATCCTGTATTGAGCTTTACTATTTACAATTACCAATTTAGTTTAGATAAATATATTATTAACACTTCAGGTGTCTCTCCTTTCCCTTTTTCCTTAACATAATCAGTGACTCATTTATTTATTTATTTATTTATTTATTTATTTATTTATTTATTTATTAATTGCATTTATATCCCGCCCTTCTCCTTACGGACTCAGGGCGGCTGACAATTGAATAAAATACTAACATATATACATATACTTAATTAAAATTCAATTAAAATGAAATATTTGAATATGTCCAATTAAAAGTAATTAAAACCCCTATAAAATCCCCTAGGCCAGTCCCGCTAGTTGAAACAGCCACGTCTTGAGGGCGCGGCGGAAGGAAGGGAGATCAGGGATCACCCTGATCTCTGGGGGCAGTTCGTTCCAGAGGGTGGGGGCTCCCACAGAGAAGGCCCTCCCCCTTGGGGTCGCCAGCCGGCACTGTCTGGCTGACGGCACCCTGAGGAGACCCACTCTGTGAGAGCGTACAGGTCGGTGGGGGATAATCTGTGGCAGGAGGCGGTCTCGAAGGTAACCAGGTCCGATGCCATGGAGCGCTTTAAAGATAATAATCAGCACCTTGAAGCGCTCCATGATATCATTACTTCTTTTATCAAAGATCCATCTTATTCTCCTTACATTACAAAATAACTATCCTTCCTAAAATTTTTTATAATGAGGTTTTTTATGTAAAGATGAGATAAAATTTAGATATTAGATAGTTAGTTAGTTATATATATATTTTGAGAAAGTTGGGTAAGTTATTTTAAATTTAGGTTAGGTTTATTAACAATATAAGTGTTGTTTGTATAATTATGTTTTTTTCTTTTTTGTAGAAGAGTGATTCAAGTGTATAAATTAATTAGTTTATTCAATCAGGATCTCTAACGTCTTATTTAGCAGTCTTAAACCTTAAATCAATCTGTGTATAAAAAGCCTTTTAAACCCATTGTGTACAGTTTTAGGTCACACTCTTAAATTTTATTCTAGCTTTCTTTTTGTGCCAAGCAGGTTTCCATAACAAAGCCTCTATATCAAAAAATAAGTCTCTCTTTATTCCTTGTGGTATCATTTGAGTCAAGAAAGAGCATCCCCTCCTTTGTTTTAGAGGCCTGACTCCTTTGTAGATAATCCCTTGTTGTTTTAAAAGTTCAAGTCTCGACATTTGAATCTGCTGAATAAGACACTCAATTATGTCCAGTTTTGTGGTTAGTAATTGGTTATCAAAATTGCCGTAGTCCTCAATCAGTTGTATTTGCACACCCATTTCTGTTAATTTTAAAGTTGTGGATGGTTTAGTTACAGTCATTTTTTGGTCATCAGGAATCTCAATAGGTTGTACATAGAATGAGATAGAATCTTCTTTAATGCTGATTAATTCCTCTTTTGTTGTTTTTTGGTCTGTAGAATAGTCAGATGAAATCTGAAGGTCAGTTTGTAAATTCAAAGTAGAGTTTCTGTTTTTTATTTCTGTGGTACTCTCTTTTATTTGCAGACATATTTGCTCAGTGGCTTCAATCATTTTTCCCAATATAAGTTTATAATTGAGTTGTGAATAGGGTTTCTCCATTTCAATAGTAACTAGAAACAGTCCTGTTATCTTTTAGTGGAGGCTGTATTTAATAACATTTAGTCAGTGTCCACCCCCACAAATTTAACAGCTGTTACATTTCTTTGTCTTTTCCCTTTTATGATGATCTGAAGGTCAAAGCCAATCTCAGCATTAGACAGAGAAAAAAGACAGTTGCAATTTTAAATTTCTCCACAGAGTGTCCTCAGTAGACTGTAAAATCTCTTCCCAGACACCAAAAATGACGTTGTCAAAATCAGAAAAAAAATAATATTCTTCACATATAAACTAAATCCAGTAATAAAATTCAATAATAAAAATTGTTTCAAGACCCCAAAGTAAATAGAAATAAAAAATAGTCAATTGAAGTTAATTTTCATTCCATTTCAAAGCTTCTCTTCCCGCACTAACAAACGCCGCTCTCTTAAAGCAGGGAAATAGTTCCAAAAATGCTTTTTACAGGAAACAAAAAAGAGAAAAAGGCTAAGAGAGGAGAAAAAAAAGTCTCACCTGGATCAACCATGGTGGTTCTTTGCGCTTAGATGTTCCTCTGACTTCTGGTTACATCAGCAAAGTGATCGGCCATTTTACTGGCTGATCTTTTCTCCGTCGGCCCTAAGGAGCAATCTCGGACCGCGGAAGGAGCTGCCACCTTTCCAACTTTTTGACTCAATTAAGGGTCTACCAGCAGAGAGAAAGCAGCTGGCGAAGAGAGAAGCCTCTCAGAACAGCTGCACACGCCGCGATCCAGAATCGGAAGTCGGCAATTCTGATGATAGAATTTATGTTGATATTTTTTTGCTGTATGCTTCCCAAAGTCATTTTGAGAAATGTTCTAAAACAAACTAAGAAGACTGGATGCATATAACACAATATACAAAAATGTGGTCAAATAGGTTATGGTTCCAAATACCATGTGAATCCACATCTGGTGTCAAAATCACTTTGGACTTCACATATCAAACAAAATTAGTCACTGCTAAACAAAGATAGGCACTTAAGTCTTGTGTTCTGATAGTCAAATGCTAGATCATACATAAATAATCCTTATTTAACAACTGCCTCATTGACATCCATTGGTAATTACTACAATGAGGAAAAAGTCATTTTGTAACTTTACATTTGCCATTATAGACTATAAAGTTTATACAGAGGTGTCAAACTGACGGTCCACGGGCCGGTTTCATCATACCAAAGCCGCGCCCACCCCATTGCCGGCAATGCAAAAAGAGTCACGATATGTCGCGTCACGTCATGTGACATGGCGAGTTTGACACCCGTGGTCTATAAGCTCTATAAAGGAAAGGAAAACTGAAGTAATACCATTAGCACAATCATAGTTTCACTTACCAATGACTTCGCTTACTGAACAAATTGCCAGTCCAGATTGTGATAGTTACTGCCTGTAGTTTGTTCTAAACAGTACACACTGAAAATTATAAGTATTGTATCATCCAACAATTGATCCTGCTTAAATAAAGCTATCTTTAAAAAAAATAATCTAGCATTACTGTATCATCTCTGACTACAAAATTCTGGATAGCTACTTGAACGTTTTAAGTGTCATTTTGCCGCTAATTGGAGGTCATCTGGATTTCTTCAATCCAGCTATGGCAGTTCTTCCCAGTTGAAAACAAAGGTCTTGCTGATTTAACAGTTTTAAACTACAAGACTTTTCAGCAAGTGTAATTTGCATGACAAACTATGAGAAATGTCACAGTTCAGCTCATCTCTTCTATACAACTAGAAGGGCTGGCTCATCTAAGCAATAAGGATTTGGAGAAGAAGGCTGAACAGCTGTGGGATAGCTTGTGGTTGCATCTTTTTACAATATATGCTTGGCCTGCACATCCATATAAATCCATGTCAATAAATTGAAATTTGTTTATAATTTTATTCTGAAGAAGGAAAATAATACCTAGATGCCTGCTATTGAAGTGGAGTTCAGATAACATTTCAGCAAATGTTACATTCAGGGATATATTGTTTGTCCTTCAAAGAGGCAAAGCAAAACTGTTGTGCACTGAGCAGCAATGTATTTTGTCTGCTTAAGACTAGGTGTCAACCTTACAGAGTGGCAGTTAGTTAGGTTGTGTTATTCTTCTGATGATACATAAGATTCTGGGATGATGCTTCAGACAGCGACCAGTTGTGGTTCTGATAATGTGTTTACAGAAAGTTTGGCTTGCTAGGGAAATAATTTATAAATAATATTTAAGAGAGGTTTTTTTAGTTACTAATACTGCTGTTTGTTCCCAAATAAAAATGATAGAAACTTTGATTCTAGTGGCTAACACCAAAATGCTGGAAGAGAGATCAATGATGTTTCTCAGTCTACCCTGTCTCCCTTATATTGCCTTACTGGGAAATAAATAGTTCTATTTTTTAAAGTTGAAGACTAGGCTATGACTTGGGTCAACTACTATATATGAAAAAAGGAAGGGTGGATAGTTTATTATTTGATTCAAGCCTTTAACCAACCTTGATGGAATACTTGTCAAAATATTGGAACTTTCAAATATCATTTGGAACTCCCTAGTCCAAGAAAGAAAACTCATGGAGATTCTCAAAAAGGACTGAAAGTTGTTGCCGCTGCTATATTTCAGGATTTCCACAATATTTACAATTGCCCATGTGGGTATATAAATAAGCCATTAAAAACTTATTTAAAATGCACCTGTGAAGCCTGAATTGCTGTAATCCTCTGCTACAACTTGAATTTGTTGTATCTTTCACTTGATTTTCCTGAATCTAACCAGGTTTTATATTTAATTAGTAGAACGGAAACAGTATATATTATAAATTACAGGAGGGGAGCCAAGAAATTCTCTCACTCTACTTCCTGCTACAGGCCTGTGTTAGAAGAGTTGAGGACAATCAAAAGCAGATGTTAAAAGTGTGGTGAAGCTGTAGGAGGCAAAGGATATATTTCCTTCTCTGGTTCTACAATTACAAACTGTTTCCATTTGGAGAAGTAGACTATTGGATTCAACATAATAATAACTATAATGATCATTACAATCTTAGGGTTTATATTAATCAATTTAGCAGCTTGATTCTTACACTGTTAAACCTTGTTATAGCCCATTCCTAACATTTTGTATCAGTGATTAATTCCTACATAAGGATTATACTGAAGTCTTGGTGTACGTTCATATGAAAATAATTTCTGGATCCATGGGGAAACCAATGTAAAACCAAAACCAAAATATGAAATATTGTGTATGCTTGCTTCTCTATAACTAAACCACTGCATGCAAGCATAAAGCTACCTACATATGTTTCCCATTTCTATAACTATGTGTCTGGTGATGCTAGACATGACCAATATTTTAATGAAAAAGCTCATACAACTCTGCTAACTTTCTCAAAAGGCAAATGGGCAAATGTTGACAACTTCCATGTCTTATCCTTCTTAATCTCTCATTTGGTTTGAGACTTCCGAGTTAGCCAGAGGTAATGCCATTGATTTTTTTAAAAGCAAGGCTAGCTGTTTCCCTTCATAAATAAATAAATAAAAATGAGAACCAAGCAGACTACAATGTGCTTCATGTTTCTTCGATGATTTTTGGCATCATGCAAATTCACTCCCTCTCCACCTTCTTGCCAGCCAGCAATCTTTCATGCTGGGGATTGATTACTGCAGAACAGAAACAGTAAGAATCTCCAAGCAGAAGTAAATCTGTCAAAGCAATTTAATCAATTTTAATACCCAAAACACCAGTCCTAAACTGACTGCACTGAAATTTTGCAGATAAATATTAAACATTCCTAACTATGAATCTGATTAAAAAAGCATAGTACTTAGACTTGTTTCATCTAGCTCTTAAAATAAAGCAGATATATTTCCAAACATGATTATCATCATTATAATAGTGATATTAGAGTAGGCATATGTAATTCTTTTAAACCTTATATTCTTAATGAAATACTATAAAATAACTTTAGGGGTTTAGAATTCCCTCTCTCTCTCTCTCTCTCTCTCTCTCTCTCTCTCTCTCTCTCTCTCTCTCTCTCTCTCTCTCTNTGTGTGTGTGTGTGTGTGTGTGTGTGTGTGTGTGCAATATAAATTTCTGATGCTCACTTTAAAAGAAAATTAGAAAATATATTCTAAACACAGTTATTTGAAGCAAGCAGACTTCAAATTCATGGTGCTTGCTTTTCAACAGATATTAATGGAGCTACATTGTTAGACTTCCCCTTGACTGGAACATGTGTTTTCTATATTAAAAATAGAAGAAACAGGTGGACAGCATATACTTGTATAGTTAAAAAAATAGGTATTTTTTTTTCTCCAGCCTTGCCAGGCAATAGTCAGAACCATGGGAGCTAAATAGCTTAAGACACACCTAGGGAAAATGTCATATGATAGAAACCTCTGCTCCTATTTTCTCAGTGATGGTCCTCTGCTCTGAAATAGCTTACCTCCTGATTTTTGAACTACACCCTTCCAGTTATATTTTCAAAGAACTCTGAAAACACGGCTTTTCAGACAGGCAATTTATTGCCAAGGAACACATAATTCTTTTTGTTGTGTTGGCTATATTTTGGATCTTTGATCTACATTCTGATTTTATGTTGTTCATTTTAAGCAGCTCATGATCTTTAGAAAGAGAGTGGCCTTTCAGCTAAATAAATAAATGCCAATCTGCTGCCTCTCCAAACTGACCATGGGCAGGTCTCAAACATTGTCAGCATAGTATTAAATACACACATGCACACACACAAACACACACATTTGCAAAGTCAGGAGATTGCAAAGTCAGGAGATTAGCCAATCACCATTGAGTCTAAGGTAGCCAATTGTGAATGCAGAGAAGGCCAGGCATTTCATGTTTACTCTTTCTGTTTCAAACTGGCCAACTGCTGTGTTCACTGCCTCAGAACTTCCAGCAGTTTGCAAATTAACAAAAAAAGCTGTCTGCATGCTTTCAAAAACCTGTTAATACGCTTATAATACATATGCAGCATACTTTTATCCAGATATGTTTGTGTACTAAAAAAAAACTGTTTGAAAAACATTTATCCTAATAGCTACAGAGTGCAATATCCCAGGACATCTGAGATCATTGCATGTAGCAAATCCTGTGAGAATAGCGTGCCAGCAAAATTGTATTTTAATGGCTTGTTGCCTAGCTGTGCTGAGGAAAGAATTAGCTAGGAGTTGGCAGTTAGGGTGTTAGTACGCAGTCCTTCCAGTTGGAAAAAAATGTTCCACTTGCAATATGAATGCATCAAGACATTAGTTTCTGAAATCACTGAAATATAGGAAAATGCAAATGGATGACAAGAAATCAGAGGTTTTAAGAGACAGAGAAAAATCAACATCTGGGAATCATCCTTATGGAAGAACTAGAGCAAAGCTGGCTGCCAATAGCTCAGAATATGTAAAGCTACTGTACTCACTTACTTATTTATTTGATAAATAAACTGTCCATCTTACTGACAGAAGGGCTCTGGGCAATGTACAATTTAATCAATACAATAAAACATTAGAAACTGAACAATTTAAGAGTATTTTTTTAAAAAGGGGGGAGGACTAAGAGTTGTTAATCCAGATGTGGGGAGGGCAGTTCTCATGGGACCAACCAGCCCCATGGCTGTATGGGCCTCTATGTCCCCCACGCAAGGCAACACAGCCAAGGTAAGACCCTTTTCCAGAAGGCCGAAAGGTTGGGGTCTTTCCTCACTTCTGAGGGCAAGATGTTCCACAAAGCAGGGGAAACGGCAGAAAAGGCCATGTCCCTTGACACCGCCAGTCAAAATTCTTTGACTGGCAGGGTCTGTGGTATCTTTCCCTGCACAAATGAGTGGGATGGGCTGATGTAATAGGGCAAAGCCGTTTCCATAGGTAACATGGGCCTATGCCATGTAAGGCTTTGTAGGTAATAATCAACACCTTGAATTTTACCCAGAAGCAAACCAGCACCCAGTGCAGTTTACGGAACACAGGTGTAATATGTGCCCTTCTTTGGGCACCCAGTATAGTTCAGACAGCCACATTCTGCAGCAGCTGAAACTTCTGAATAGTCCCACATAGAGTTCATTGCAATAGTCCAATCAGGAGAAATAGCATCCCATGAAAGACTTAACTATTTTCTTGCCTATGATTTAGAAAAAAGGGGGTATCATAACTTAATGGCTTTTATGTACTTTTGCTCACAACTCTTATAAGATTTTTGTTATGTTATCATTATGATGTGCTTTCACATACTGAACTGATTAACACTGCATTCTGTTGAGAGGACGGGGAGGGAATTTGGCTGCTATATCTCATTGCTTTTTTTCAAAGATACTCATAAATATGAAAACTAAATTGAAATAATCAGTCAATGAATTTTGCAGACATTCAAGCTATAATTTAATGCAAATTTTAATCCATTCGTCCATACATTCTCCCGTTTGTCTAGTGTTATACCAAAAATATTTTGCCCATTTTATCATACACACTTTAATTTATTTATCTTCTAGATTCATCTTGTGGTCATCTCCAGAACATAAATTAATGTCCAGTTCAATTTTTGTTCCTGTGAAAATAAAACTTTTTTATCAAATTTAATTATTTCAAAAATTTTATAATAGTTAAACCAATCACAAGCAAATCCTTCACTTATTAATTCTTCTCTTGTCTTTATCTTAAATCCCTATTTTTCAAATATCAATAAGTCTCGATATGTCATCCATTTATGTTCTGATATCATCTCTGTTCCGTATAGTGCTTCATGAGGTGATACCCAAACTGGCACTTTGTCACCTAATCTTCTTTTATACTTCCACCATACACATATAATTGATTGCCTAATAGTATGAATCTTAAAACCAGGATTAACTTTTACTTTGTCATACCACAGATAGGCATACCACTGAAATCTAAAATCAAAACTTTGAGTTCTAACAGGCTTGAATTTTTTAAAGTTATCCAATCTTTTAACCATATGGTACCAGACAACAAGCATCATAATATAATCTAAAATCTGGCAAACCCAGACCTCCTCTATTTTAGAATCTTGTAGCAGCTTATATTTATTTCTTGGTTTTTTATTTTGTCAAATAAATTTAGGTATATATATATATATTTGTCACTGTTTGAAAGTAGAATTTCTAATCAATATTGGTATAGTCAGAAATAAAAATAAGATTCTAGATAGTACATTCATTTTAATTACTGACATTCTTCCCATTAATGACAAATCTAATTTTTGCCATTTAAATCCAGTTTTATCTCCTTCCATAATTTATCGTAATTATTTTTGTAAAGCTTAGAATTTTCCGCAGTAAGTCACCCCCAAATACTGTATCTTTTTCACAACTTTAAAGCCAGTTTTAAATTCTGATTTCTTCTGATCTTCCATGTTTATGTTTTTAGTATTATCTTTGATTTATTTATTTTTAAACCCGCCATTTCTCCAAACATTTTGATCTTCCTATTAACATATTCAATGTTTTAGCACCTGAAACAAAAAAAGCAAGAAAAGGAATTATTGAAAATAAAAACTACTATTTTCCACTAACAAGAGGATTCATTCTTGCTGGATCAAAGGAAGGCTAGTGATGAGGAAAAGAAAGGCTTTACCCTAATTGGGATCTATTAGTTTAACAGCTGGAATTTTTTGTAGACCATCAATTATCGAACGTTTTAATAAATCTTATTAAAAAGACATTGTAAAAATTAATTTTGGAAAGAGATACTTTCAGTTTAAGACAGATGCCAAATAGACACAAGAAAGCAGTGATAGTAGCTAAGAAGATTCAGGGAAAGCCACAAAGCTGAGCAAAGCCTGAAGGGGACATGAGTAGATTGATCAATGACATGAGTAGATTGATCCATGACTCCAAGACCAAATTTCTGCCAATGATACAGATAGGGCTAGGGGGATAGATAAAAGGAAAGAATGGAGACATCCTGGGAACTTTGTGGACATTTCCTGCTGCTCCAGCTGCTTAGTTGATTTCAGGTCGAGTATATAATCAACTAAGGTAGACCTTCACAACCAACTCCTATGAGCTACATAAATAATAATAATGGTACCTGGAAGACTTTTTCCAGTTTATATAGTTGGTGGCCAGTGAAGGTGGTAAAATTCTACCAATGTCTTTTTGTCTTTACAGATATTTTGCCATTGCTGTTATTACAGATGGTTAGTTGTGGCTCACACAATTACCACAGTATTTGGAATAATGCAAATATTTCAAGCTCACATTTAGCCAGTGGTGCACAATAGTCTTCTGATACAATTTACCCGTTTTCTGGTTTTAAATGTAACTTTCAAGCAGTTCAAGGGACTAGCGTTGGAAGAAATTGGTGAATCCAAAAGGGACACTGCTGACGACATTCCAAAATATTTATTGCTAATTATCCAATCTTGAAGGTACGAATGCATCAATCCAAGCACTGCTATTTTAAAATAATTTTATATTGGCAAAATATAAAACTACCACCTGCTCTCACTATTGGACTACAAGAAAAAAATTTCCACTTATCTACACAGGAACATTTGCTGTGCCAGAGTGCAAAAAAAAAAGAAAGAAAGAAATAACAACAATAACAACAAAGCTTTCTTAGACGTCAAAGCAAAAAATTAGCAAAAAGAAATAATGCAAATGCACTGGCTTGGCTGTTGCATCATCTGGCTCAGAATTACTCAAATGGTGAAGAGATCTAGCTTTGTTAACTATCATAATGGAAATGAGATTTTAATTCCATCAGCTCACGCTTGCTTTCCTGTTAAAGCAACCATTTGGAACTAAACTAGTTTAGATGTCGGCATTGTGAAAATTTTCTTTAAAATATCCTCCTTTTATTTTGTGCCATATCAACCTTCCACAGAAGAAATAGACTTTCCTCTTTAATCTTTCAAGGGACAATAATCCAAACAAATTAAAGCATGGATTTGTCTTGAAAGTAGAAAAGCTTGAAAAATTCATAAGTCAGAAAAATGGGGCAATGTCAACAATGTATTAATTTTTCAACACAAGAATGTAATTCTCTGGTGCCTTCCTTTCAGGACTGCTTTGATGTGAATAGCAAGAAAATTGGAATGAGGTTTGAGAATGGAATAGAATCTGCATATCTCTGTTTTAAATATTGTAGGCTTGGAGTATATAGAAAATTAATGAGATATTTAAAGCTATGAAGCCTCGTGTTTTTCTTAGTATGCAGTTATAGTAAAATATACTTTTTAAAATTAAATTAGGCTAAACAAGAAAAGGAAAAAGAGCTACAGCCTTTTGGCTCTTCAAAGAAGTTCCCTTTTCAAAGGGAATGAGCATCAAATCAGAGAATCCTTTTATTTAATTAACATTGTTTTAAACCAAGAACTAGAGAAAAGAGGATTAAATATTTTTGGTGTTTTCTCTTTGTGTTTTCAAAACATAGAGACTACTGTGGCTTTAAAAATAATGGAAAGGATGGATCACGGCTCACCTTACTGTTTTTGGAATTAGTTTCTAATAAGACAACTTTTGAAAAATCATCTGTATCATATTACAGCAATTTTCACCATAATAAATTGAAGTGTCACTTCAAGTTAATTCTATAATTCTGTAAGTCTATCAAATATAATTGGCATATAGTACCTGCTGATTCAGAGAAAAGAAGAAAAAAAGGGGGAAATTATTATTGACCAGATGTTAATACATTATCTATTTCACCAACAGGTTCTACACATCACATAAAGTCGTAATAACAAATTTCATGTATCACACCAAGCCACCACATGGTTCAACTAGTTATACGAGTCAAGTTTGGCTACAGAAGGATTCCCACTGTAAAATCCTTCCTATATAATAAAAAAAACTAATCAGAAGAAGGAGGGAGGAAGGAATCAGGTGTATGCTAACTTTTCCTCCCTATATGTTAGTTATAAGTTTAATCAAAACAATTGAACAGAGAAATTAGATTAGAGTAACCAGAGACAGGACAAACTGGAAATCTATAACAGATGTACACTTCAGTCCCAAACAGCTTTACCTATAAATAAATTATATTGTCACCATCTGATCTCCATGTAAATTTAGTTCACCACTCATGTCATAAAAGTGAGAGACCTATTAAACTGTCCAGGCATTTTATGCATCCTCTGGGTTTCTAACAAGTATTTGGGAATTTCCCTGAAATCCAATGGACATGTTTATCAAGCATTTGGACCTCTGGAATTCAGGACACTTGATAGGGTTGCAGCCTCTCTCTGGATGCTGAATCCACCTTCTTCTTCAGAAAATAAAACATAAAGGGAGTTGTGTCAACTGAAATTAATGAAAGATAAGAATAATAATTACTGGATATGAGTATTAGCCCACATTTGGGACTACACCATGGCAGTAAGGACAGCGAAGCATCAATATTTCCCTGCACTAATAGCATGGGTGGAATGTGGACAGCAGTCTTATTTAGATGGACCTTATGAACTGCCTGCAAAGCTTGTTTGATGATTTATATTTTTATATCTCTAGGTCAGGGGTAGGCAACCTTGGCTCTTTTATGACTTGTGGACTTCAACTCCCAGAATTCCTGAACCAGCCATGCTGGCCATGCTGGCTCAGCAATTCTGAGAGTTGAAGTCCACAAGTCATAAAAGAGCCAAGGTTGCCTACCTCTGGTCTAGGTGATGTGATGAACATCCTAATTACTGGAAACTGTGAGGTACAGGATGTGCGAAATAGGCTGTGATTGAATCCTAGCAAGATGAAGCTGCTGTTAGTTCAGAAGTCTTATGGTATTATGGATGTTCCATATGTCATTCTTGATAGGGTAGCATTTCCCTGAAGGAAGTGGTATACAGATCTAGATTTTCTCTGAATTCATAAATCCTACTGAAACAACGGGTAAATGCTGTAGCCAGGAGAGTCTTGGGCCAGTTTCAAGAGGTACACCAGTTGAATCCTTTTTGAGGAACACAAGGTAAAGAAGACAGTATCTCATGCAATTGACATCTCTTAGTTAGATTACTGTGTGGCAGGGGGCACAGCATGCAATGTCCTACTTGCTATGTTACCCCATTTACAGATGAATACCCATTTCTGGAACCTGCACTAGTTGCTGGTAGGTTTCTGGTGCTGGTGATCATCAGGTGTTGGTGATCGTCGTATAATTTTTTTATATAACCTTGGTCTCTCTGGACTATTGTTTCATACAGAATCTTCCCAAATGACCTGATTTAATGTAGAGAGGATGTCTGAGCACCCACCTAAAAGAAATGGATGGGATCCAGAAATTTACTTTCTCAATTGTACCCCCTCTCTTTGCAGTTATAACTTTACTTAACAATCTTTATTAGAGACAGTCCTCAGCTTACAACCATTCATTTACCAATGATTCTAAGTTACAACAGCACTGGAAAAAAAATGACTTACAACCAGTCATTGCATAGATGACTGTCACAACATCTCCAGGATCAAAATTCAGGTGTTTGTACTTACGACAGCTGCAGAGTCCCTAATGTCACATATTCGTCAGGTGTGAACTTCCTGGCCAGCTTCTGATAATGAGGGAAATCAGATTTACTTAACAACCAGATGATTCACTGCTTAAAAACTGCAGTGATTCACTTAACAACCATGGCAAAATGTTGTAAAATTAGGTGTAGCTCACTTAACAACCATCTTGCTTAGCAATGAAAGTTCTAGTCCCAATTGTGGTCATAAGTCAAGGATAACCATTTTTTATTTGTTTTATGAATCGATGTTATGATTTTATTCATGTTTTATCTCACATGTGGTAAGACACATAGAAGAATAGGATGAATAAACACTGTTTCAGAGATATTTCCTTACCTAAATAGAGAAACAGAATGACCACTGGTGGGCAAAAAAAGCAGATGGAGCAGAAGCAACTTCCAATTTTCTGCTGGCTTCCCCATTGAGTTTCTTTGTGGGAAGCTGGCAAGGAGCAACAGAAATCCTCCCTGCATGCCTCCCTCCCTCCCTTCCCTCCCTCCCTCCCTCCCTCCCCATTCCTTCTCTTCCCAGTAGACAGGTAAGAAACTGTTGCTGGGTGGTGGAGGGAGTAAGGGATTTCAAGAGTAGCTGGGAGATTGTCACAGAACTTTGAAAATGAAGATCACAGCAGCAACCCAACAGTGCATCTGAAACAGCCACAACTGTTCCCAATTTTATTCCGTCAGGACTCCTGGGTCTCGAATTTTAGACACATTCTGTAAATTAGCCCACTTGAAGAGTCTTGGTTCAAAGTTTTTTCCCCTTTTCATCCAGTTAAAAGTCATGATAATGAGAGTGTTGGTAGTATACAGAGAGATAAATGAATTAATAGATGTTCATGGGATTTCTTCTTAAGCAAATGCATTCACACATTGCAATCTTTTATCTTTTCTCCTTTCAAGAATTTTAAGTGATTTGTTACTTTTCTATTTTAATGCTACTCATTTTGCTATTCATTTTTGGTCCTTTTCAACACCTCATGCTCAAGTGTCAGTTTGTTCCTGCTAGATTTCTTCTGTATTTAAAATAATGAAATTGGAAGAGTGAATTAAAACAAAAAAACAGTGTCTACTGGCAAGTGATGCTTATGCTAATATTTCAGATAGGCTTTCCTTCCCACCCATGAAAATAAATCTATGAATGCACACATTTTTGCTTTTCTAATATATGTTTTAACCACCCTAATTGGGATTCATGCTTTAGAAAAGATCTCATTAATTTTCCATTTTGTTGCTCATGCACCATGCATGTTTGAATGCTATATTTGGTGCATGCAATGAATGAACATTAATTTCAATAATGAGATAAAAGTAGGCTTTATGATCCCCTTTCTTTCCAACATGGAGACCTCAAGCAGAATGAATGCTTTGTGTTGAAAACTGAATGTCACAGCCATTGCTGTGGCTCTGCTAGCTTCGTGCCTATTACTGAGATCTGTGAATTATTTCAGACACATTGACTAAGAATATACAAATGCATTATAGGAATACAAAATTAGTTTTATAAGAAGACAGTGTTTATTTTTTTAAAAAATCCAGCTTAGTCTAACATTGGTTGAAATAATGCATTGTATAGCTTCACACCAAAAGATATTCTACTGTATGCTTTTTACCTTCCCCCAGCATGTCCTGCTATGCTGTCACACTGTGGCTGATGGGGGAAGTGTTCTTGGAGAGATGAGCAAAGATTATCAGGAATTTAGAATCTATATTCCCAACAGGGTCACCCAAGCTGCCTAGGTAAAGCAAGCAGGAACCTATATTGGTCAATACTTATATAGGAAGTTACCACCAGGTAGGTATTGACTTTAGTAACAATAGCAAAGGCATAAATTCACTCTGCATGGGAGAAGGCAATGGTAAACCACTTTATATTTGTACCAAGAAAACCACAGGGATAGAAAATATCAAAGGATAGCTCATATAGTGCCAGATGATGGGCCCTCAAAGTCAGATACCGCTCATTATGCTACTGAGAAATTGCTGAGGATCTTTCAGAATATTAATGGTGTTTATGACACCAATAGATTAAAGCAGATAGTCCTGTTGCTAATGTTGTTATATAAAAAAGAAAACCAAAGCTGCAAAAACAGAATTATAGTAGGAGCATGGAACATAAGAAGCATGAACACAGGAAAGCTCAACATGATGAAAGATTAACTGAAAAATCTATAAATTGATATCTTAGATATACTAGAAAAGTAAGATTGGCCAGGATTAGACACTTTTATTCAGAAGATCACATTGGTTATTACTCAAGACATGAAAAAGAAAGAAGAAACAGCATTGCTTTTATAGTAGAGAAGGATGCTGCAAGAATAGGACTTGGCTACAGTGCAATCAATGATCAAATAATATCAACTAGAATTTATGTACAACCCTGTAATATGATGATCATTTTAGTTTGTGTTCCAACCAATGTAGAAAAAAAAGATGAGTTTTATGACCAAGTTCAAGTTGAAACTGACAGAACATGCAAGTAAAATATGGTATAATTAGCAACTGGAATTGCCCCTACAGAGATATCTTTATAGATAATACTGTCTCCAAGCAACTAGAACAATGTTTCTAGACTTGGACATCACCATATGGAGTATATATAAATCAAATTAGCTATGTTATTGGTTAAAAAAAGGCAGATGAGTTCAAATATATATACCCTAACTCTAACCCTAATTAAAACATCATTGAATAAATCAACTCAGAATTTGTACTCAGGGCACAAATGATCAGGTTCAAATTATCCTTCTTCAGACACATATGCAAAGACCTTTCTAGAGAAATCTTTAATGATAAAGATAAAAGATAATGATAAAGATAAAAGATGGAAAGAGAAGACAACAATGAGGTACACAAAGGTGAATGGACTCAGTTATAGCAGTGATGAATGCACCATTGGAAGACCTAAAAGATCTGGTTAGGGGCAGATTGTCATGGACAAAATCTGTCTATATAGTTGTCCTGTCAACAACATCAATAGTATGCTTTATGCTTTAAACCATGTATTGTTATACTGTATTTAAATGTGAAATTCCCAGGAATTTCCATTCACTTTTATATGTCTAATAAAACCTGATCAATACCAGACTCACATTTTTTTCATATCTCCTGGCAGTTTTCAGTCTGAATGGCAAATATCTCTTTTTAAATGTCTATGGAGATTCTCACTCATCCATGTCATCGTTATCTCAAAGGTGCTTTTCAAAAGGCAACTGAACATTCTTCGTTTTTTTTCCTTAAAGACTTTCACTTCTCACCCAAGAAGCTTCTTCATTTCTGACTAAATAGTGGAGAATAGAAGGATTTATATTCTTTGCAGTCATCTGGTCATTAGCTCTCTGAAAGTCGTTGAGGCCACTTGGGGGTTTTCTGTGACCTGAAACATATACCTGAAACAGAGTGCAAATGGCTCCCAAAGACCCAGCAGGAGCTCCTCCATAGCAGACAAGAGAATAACAAACAAAGCAACATTGTCGTTCCATACATTGCAGGAATATCTGAAAAGCTCAGGAGGATTTTCAATCAACATAACATACATACACATTTTAAACCCAAGAATACATTAAGGCAGAAGTTTGTTTCCCTCAAGATAAAACATCCAGACACAAACTGAGCAATGTACTGTATTGTGATATATGAAGTACAATGCAGTGAGGCATGTACAGTTCTGTACATTGGAGAAACAAAACAATCACTTCACAAACTTATGGTGCAACATAGGATAACAAACTCATCAGGACAAGATTCAGCAGTACATCTGCATCTGAAAGTCAAAGGTCATTCTTTTGAAGACAGCAAAGGCCACATTCTGGACAGAGAGGACCACAAGGGAAAAGAGGCCATCTATGTTAAAATTGAACAGCCCTCTGTCAATAGAGAGGGAGAGATATGACACCATCTCTCTCCTGTCTATAACACAGTCCTTTTGGAAGTCTCAAGAAGGTTCCACGCCCATTTGCATTCTGATTCAGGTGATCCAGAGGGTACAGATAAACCTCCAAGTGGCCTCAATGACTCTTAGAGAGTTAACAACCTACTTCAGCATGCTAACGACCAGATGACTGCAAAGAATATAAATCATTCCATTCTCCCCCATTCAGTAAGAGCTGAAGCAGCTTCTTGGATATGAAGTGAAACATCTTCAATGAAACCCCCCCCCAAAGAATGTCTCTCTAAGTATTTTTACAGCTATTTTCTCATATTTACCCACATGCTGCATAATTTGACATTGAACAAACCTTTCTCCCATTATTATACCTTGCCGCAAATAGGTCTCATGTACTTCAAATTTTATACAGATGCATGTGTAAAAATACATAAGCAGAAGTTAGCTATGAATGGTACAGAGAAAAAGATATTAACCAAAGAACCACAAATTAATATGTAACGTTGTTAATAATATAATGATTTGTATTTGACCTTGTTTTTTCAGAGGGGTAATAATGCATTTCTAGTCCATCCCCACAAAAAAACCCAAAACCCCAAAACCAAGACAAAGTACATTATTATGTGAAGTAGAGATCACACTATTCTATCAGACAGACATAGAAAACATGGTAGAATACCTAAGTTATTAGAGGCAACTGACAGTCATTTAATAATAGCTCAGTTTCTAACTTCTATACTTATATACAGTAATCAAAGCCATTTTGTGATAATGGCAGCTGAGAAAAATGTAGTCTGGTCGCAGAAATCATTGCAAAGACCTCCAACTAATCATTATTGTGAACATAGTTGCATACATATGCAATTACATGGGAGGTATATAAGAATCTAATATATACTTAGGAATAAACCTAAAAGACTGACACTTTATTAAGTTGGAAAAAAAGCAAAAACCCTAAATTTAGGACATGAAACCTAAATTTTATGTCCCATTCAGAAAATATACCAGTGCCTTCAAAATAAATCAAACATCATTATTTTGGAAATGTATTATTTATTATTATTTAAATAAAATTATTTAACATTTAGATCCACTTTCCAAAATAATGATATTTCTTTCACATTTGTTGGATTATGATAGATACTCTGCATAATTTTTTTTATTTACTACATAAGCTCATGTTGTTCCATTATTTTAGCCTACCAGAGTTTGCATATCTTGAGTTTGGATACCCATTTATAGATAACTTG
>NW_015386832.1:371159-386089 GCF_001527695.2 Protobothrops mucrosquamatus
ATAACTTGCCTGCAATACTTGGAAAAGTGTGGGCAAGACTGTGGACAATTGAGTTCTGTACATATAACTTCAGATTCTGTGGCTTCCATAGTTATACTTGGCAGGCAGTATTCTAAACCACCATTTTGTACATCCTACAGTAGTGGATAAACAAAATTGTTAAGAGTCCTACATCTAATGAAAGGTTCTGATAGCTTAACTGCCTCCACCAAAAGGGGTGGGTCATTATTCAGTGGGAACTCATAAGCAGTATCTGATTTCTCTGACATTTCAGAGATTAAAAGGATGGCAGAGAAAAATCTCTAAAAGGCTTAATGTAGATCTATTGGAAAGCTGCTAAATGCTCAATTAGACATTCTAGTCTGATAAACAAATATTTATTAGATGTGTTATCTCAAAAAGGCCAAAGGTCCTGAGCTTAAAACTGAGCGTACCCCACAACTATTCTTTCCTTTTTACTGTATTCTCCAGTGTTGATTATATTATCCCGAATTGCAGTGCCCTACCTCTCCCATGACCCTGCTGGCTGGGGAATTCTGAGGATTGAAGTCCACACATCTTAAATTTGCCAAGATTGGGAACCTCTGCCATAGAGTTTTGCCTGTCCTATTCACACAGAGCTGCAACAATGATATTAACATATTAGCCTACTTAGTGTCATTGACTATAACTGTTTCACCTGAGAAACTGATAGCTCCTGTACAACAAGAGAACAGGCATCAACTCTAGTCATTTGCAAAAGATAAAGTTAGAATAAACAGCACGGCCAGAATCAAGTAGCCTGCACCAAGTCCTATTTCAGTTACTAGACATGTCAAAGGGAGCCAATAGTAATAAAGAAGTTCAAACTACATTTTTTTTGTAATATATTTTATTAATTTTTTAAAATATAATCACTTAATAATTGGTGAACAGTGTGTTGTCTGGGTTTACATTTGTAAAACAATCACTAACAATTGATTTCTATAATCCATAATCCACATAATGGTTTTGGTTGATTTCCTCTTTTCCCCAAAATATCCTCTTTTGCAAATATTGAGTTAATACAATTCTTATTGCTTTGATAGATAACAATTAAATATATAATTTTCCCAATAAAAAATAATATTTTTTTAATTTCCCTAAAAATAATAATCACATCAATATAATATTTCTTTTCTATCCAATCATAAAACTACATTTTAATAAGTAGAGATGCATTTACTTCAAAAGTATCATGAAGCATCCTTTCAAAGCTCTGCTTATTAAGACAGACAGTCAGAATAAGAGAGTTGGAAGGAATCTTGGAGTCTTCTAGTCCAACCCCCAACGGACTTGCAAACCTTAAAGCATTTCAGAAAAATTGTTGTCCAATCTCTTCTTAAAAACCTCCAGCATGGAGCACCCTCAACTTCTGGAGGCAAGATGTTCCACTGATAAATTGTTCTGTCAGGATTAAAGAGGAGATCAAAACCCAACCAGGAGAGGAACTAATCAAAGGTAGGTAACGAAGAACAGGAAGGAAGTACACGAAACCTCTTATCCAACTGGGGGAGAAGAAACACCGTTGGGGAGTTTATAACCTTGTGATGATAGTACAGTGAGAAGTAGGAAGAGAAGTAATTTGATCTGTATGGATAAACAGTGGAATGCATCTGCTTAATGGAAAAGTTTTTAAGTGTAATTTATGCTGGTTCCTCTAACTTGCTTCTGAGGTAAAACTCTCCTTTCTCCACCCTGCCTGTAAGACATTGAAAGAATGTTTCTTTTTTTTCTTCCTATATATAAAACTTCATGATCATATTTCTAATATTTTTGTTTGGTTTTGTTTTTGGTTCACAAATGCACAGTGAATATTTGCATGGTACTGTACAGTGAAAGATTCACACACTGAGGACATTCATGGTTCATTATACTGATGGAGTCAATATTTCATCCATATAATACTTTCCAACCCATCAACTCTCCATCTATTTTGTCAACAAGAATCAAGTACAGAATAAAACCTTGGATCTCTTCCATATGCTTTTGGTATCAAAGGAGAATAGTTTCTTAAATAATAAAAAGAATCAACACTGTTAATCAACACTGTCTCATTTGCTGAAAAATTCAGTGAAAATATACAGCTGTGGAACAAACTCACATTATTATCCTTCACCTTGGTGTTTATTTCTCAGCAATATAAATTCAATAAATATAGTTCTACCATAATAAAAAAACAAAACTGTACAAAACTGTAAGCAAAAAGATGTAATTTTTATTGCACTCTAGTGACACCAATAATTTGCATTTGACTTTTCAAGAAATAAAACTACTTTGATTAACCAAAGATCTAATTTACTAATTTGTTTCAGATATTCCTTATCTAAAATATTAATTATACCTAGCATGAAGATGACTTAAATCACACGCAAATGATACAAATATTAATTTTGTTTCCATCTCACTTGCCATTTTAAAATGTGTGTTTGAAACAATTGCTTCTTCATTACCATAGATATTTAGAGGGGTTTACAGCTTACAATCCTTTCAACTATGCCTTTCTATCAAAAAGAGAGATATAATAATTTGATAAACATGTTGATAATTATTGATACCTATATTGTGTCTTCCTCTGAGTGCTCTTCTGAGGTAATGTACATCCCTTAGGAACTGCCTTTTCCTGATGTACTTAACCCCGATCCCACGTTAGTGATTGCAAAATTCATAGGTGGTGTATATAGCTTTTCAATTTTTTCCCCACAATTCTTCTGCTAAGACATAGTGTGTAGTACAAAAGCATTTATTTAATTGGATATTTTCATAGTTATTATTTACTTAAATTATTATTTACTACAGATAACTTGTAGACAGTCATTATTTGCACAGCAGTTGAGTGGTTGGACAGATGCAGAACAACTTGCTATATTTCTGACTTTAACAGTTCAAACAATATAGATAAAATATCTTTTCTTGATGCAAGTATACACACAAATTGACAACTGTCCGATTGGCATTTCCAGAAAAAGAAACTCCTGAGACATGATTTTACCATGAGTATAATACTTTACTGAAAATTTACATTGGCACAGAAGAAGCAAAACCAGGTCTGGTTTTCCCTCTCAAAGGCTTGCTTGGCTAAGCAATAGACACCCTCAGCCCCACCCACTGGGTGTTCACATTATCCAGTAGTAATATTTCTTCTTGTTATGGAAACAGTCCACTTCGCCTTCAAACACCTGCATTAGTGAACTTGGCTCTTGGATGCCTAGATATCATCCCTCCCACCTTTGCATTCCATTGTCAAGATATGAGCAAAAAAGAAAATCTAGGCGAAAGGGAAAACCGTCCTGACACAAATACATTTTGCTTTGGACTGTATTTCTATTGTGTAAAGAAAAATGCGAACAAAACATACACTTTTAAGGAAAGTTTTCAGGAAAACACACATGACAACAAGAACTTGTAGCCAGTAAAATTTATTCAGTGGATCTCTAAAGTTTTTAAATATTAACTTCATAAAGTTGTCATTTGACAACTTTTAAAAATACATTTTGATAAGTTGTCAGTGTTTTAAAATAGTTTGATGGGACTTCCGTCATCACATAATATAACAAAATGTACCAGTTTTAATACCTGGAGGCAAGGGGTTGCTAACAAATGTAAGGTGGTCACATTTTTATACAGGTAGTCCTCAACGTATAACCATTCATCTAATGACCATTTGAAATTATGAAGGTGCTGAAAAAAATGTGATTCCAGGACTGGTAGTGGTAATGTAAGAAAGATAAGATAGACAGTTACTATTTATAAGATTTCAATTTACTTCGTGATATATTTCTTTTTGACCAAGCTGTTGCAAGGAATGTAAATGCAGTTTGGTAAAAGGCAATGTGCCCCAGAATCTTTTTGATTTTCAAAGATTAAATATTGGAAATATTAATTTATTGCATGGTGATGTTCTTGGAAATCCTTGGATTATGGCCAATTCTGAAAACACAAAGATCCACTGTAAGTAAAAAGCAAGGAGCTTGGGAGTCAACAATTGGAAAACATGGGCTTCTCTCTGCATATTCAGGTCGCAGTGAGCTTGTTCATAACAGGGAACTGAGAGATGGGAAGCTTTGGATCCAGTTAGGAAAAACATACCATATAAAGACTTTTTAGTGTCTACTGGATTTCTGATGATGTGACTATAGGAATCCCTAGTGGAACCAGAGGAATGTACAGTGAAAACAAAATCTCTGTTCTGAAAGGTAGACAAAAATCCTACTTTATCTGCAAAAGCAGCAGACACCATAGTACGTTTTGCCTATAAAGAGGAAAATGGCCTGGCCAATATTTTAGAGATGCAAAGAAGAACAAATTAGTCAAGGAAGAGATTTTTTTTTCTCTCCAAGAAATAGCCAAGATGGATATGGGTGAAGAAGCTGCCACTAAGACTAAAGGGCAACCAAGTGCAGTTTCTGGGCAGATGGGACTATGTCAAAGAAAAAATGAACTCAGTTTATCTGGACAATGGCCCACAACTGTAATCTTTAAAAATAAAAATGTCTCTGTTGATCTTGATAGAAGTTGTAAAAGACCCTGCTGGCAGGTGGAGAGCAAACAAATCTAGAAAGTGTTGGAGAAGTTGTAAATCATACAGCCTAAGGCTGGAAGAAAGAATTGTTTTGCATGTTAAGAATGTATTGTACTCTCAAAATTTAAACTTTAATTGTTAGTTACTTAACCAATTAGCAGTCAGAAAGGTTAAACTTTGTTGATAGAAGTTGCTAAATAACGAACATGTTTGGAGGACTGTTGTTGAAAGGAACACTGGTAAAATCTGGATTTTTCAGATGAATTTCCTTAGAACGTTCTGAATTTTCTAATAAGAGAAAATCTGTTCTAAAGCTAGCACAAGCTAACAAAGGGAGAATTTGCATTGAATCTTGGCACAGAAAACTGAGCCATTGTAATATAAAACAAATCAAGCAAATGGAATAACTAGCCTCAAATGTCAAGATTACAAACTGAAAATGTGTCCAGAACCTACTGAAAGCATAGAAAATGTGGGAAATGCAACACAACAGTAACCTTTAGTTTTTTTTTAAATAAAAATCCATCCTGTCCTGTTTCCTGCCAGTGAGTTGAATGGGGAAAAAAACCTTGATTTTTTTTTCTTGAATGTAGTGTCTTGCACAGGGATATGAGAGGGGGATGTGTCAAAAAAGTCATCTATGATCTTCCAATTGAAGACCTGCCCAGTTTTGAAACCTTCTTGCAAATGCCTAGTTGTTAGATATGTTGGCTACCTTGAATTATTTATAAAAGGTAGGATAATAAATAAATAAATAAATAAATTTCCCAAATAATTTCTGAAATATTAACAGACTTTCTAAAACTAGTTTGGGGACACAGAAAGAGATTACAAGAATGAAAAGGAGGTTGGAAAATTTGTGATGCAGTTGAACTTTATTTTGTAGCATCTGACGCATCAGTTTTATATGCTTGAATTTGAGCATATGATGTGCTTCTTATGCTCTGATATTTATGACACCTGCAATAGTTTCAAGTGGCAGAACATTTATTTCAGCAAGGCATTCACTGATAGTGAGCCTTCGTTCCATTCTATGTGGGAATTTGTTAGAGAATTTCTCAGGGGTTTTACTGTGTGCCTAAGGACTACTCACCAAAATACCTCATGAACTTGTCCTACACTATATGACAATTCTGATAAGAAGCACCTCCATCTCATACCTTTCTCAAAGTGTCTTAAATCTGTCACCTTCAGAAATGGAGAGATGAGAATGGTTCCAGGTTGTGAAAATCACATTAATTTTCACTTTCTGCAAAGGATGGTAAAAGTCTTTATCTTAGTGACAAGGACACCATTTAATTTAAATAGTAGTAATAAAGTAATTTGTGCAGAATGAATCTTCTTTCCAGAATTTTTTCCCTTGTTCTTAATGTTCCTCTTGAGATATAATATGAAAGATTGATGAAATAAAACATTCATACTTCATGAAACTGGACCTGGATCATAATGTTCCTGGTTTTATGAACTGCAAAATAATAGTTCAAAGGAAAGTAGGTTGATTGTTGCTTGTCAAACAATATTTTCTTCAGGTCTTCAGTAACAACCTAAGCTTTGGATTCATGATCTGTACCTTAAGTCTGTTAAAATTTTGCTGTGCATATTACAATTCTGGTACCTGCAAAACCCTTCCAGGGCATTTTTCCTGGTCTGCAAGTTTGCTGTCTTTAGGTTTTCATTGTTTGAACAGTTTAATTTGCAACAGTCTAATAATTAAACTTTTAATTATTTGTAAAATATTACTTTTATTTTTGCAATATATTTTTTCCAGTGAGAACAAAAAACAAGAAATAGTTATCTGAAATGTCCCATTTTTTTCCAATTCAGAGTACTGAATTGAGTTCCACTGCTATCAGTAAGAAATCTTGGAGAGGACATAGCTGTAGAAAGAATGCCTGTTCAAATGTGTTTTTTGCTAAACACACCTGTGGAACTTTCTAAATTTATTAACAAGATTTGGATCAGTACACACCACCCTGAAATATATGCCCACTTGGTTTGGGGTTTGGAATCAGTTGACACTAGAGGGAGCAGTATTAGCATTGTGAGTCATTATGGGCTCTTAGACCTGCTGCCCTGCAGATAGATGGTTGTGCTACTCTGGTTGGTATTAGGCCTTGGGGAACAGTTAAGTTTGTGTCTGTTGTGCTGAACTTGCCTCTGCAGAGTGATAGCCATGCTTGACTCACTAGATTCCATTGCTGGGCTGGTTTTAGAATTCTTCTCTCTGCTTGTTTTTAGTGACTTCAATTTATTGCCAGATGATGTTGATTCTTAGGAATTCAGGTGGCAGCTGTGGTCAAGAAGATTTTGTTCATACTGGTGCATTGGTGAAACCTTTCCTGGGACAGGGAGGGCTTTTAAATATTCATACTTTAGACATCTCATGAATGGATTATTGTAATGTGCTGTATATATGTGGCTGGTCTCAAAGATCACTTAGAAGCTACAACTGGTCTAGAAGGTAGCAGTCTGAGAAGTGATGGGCATGCATCATTATGCTCATGTGATCTGACTGTTCTGAAAGTGACACACATTATCAGTTGGTTTCTGGGTGTAATTGCTGGTTCATCACCAATAAAGCTCTACCTGGTATAGTGCCTGTTATTTTAGAGGCCATGTGTTTCTGGTTGTTTATGCCCATCTGGTAGGATGGGGCAGAATGAACATGCCTCAAGTCCCATAAATTAAGGAAGTTATTAAATATCTAACAGTTCTCCCAGGCTCTGGGTAGAGTAAAAGTTGAGCCCTTGCCAGATTGGTTTTCTTTTGCAGGAGAGGATATATTGTTTTTTTGGGTGGGGGAGGGCATTCATACTTTATTTTGTATCTTTTGTATTTTTTTTAATTCAAGTTGCCAGGGTTATTGAGAGTTGGGCTTTGTGTGATTTTTCAGGTTCATTTTTACACACACCTGCCAGATATCCTAAATATTCCAAATATGCTGAATTCAGATTTTTAATGTGCAAACCAAAGGTAAGTAGCAGAATTGATATGGTTCCTTTTGCAAGCTTTAATATATATCTTTTGCTCCTAAAATCTCACATTCTCCATAAAAACATGGCCCCGTTTCCTAATAATATCACATCACTGTTCCTGGCTCCCAAGATCCTTGAAACTCAAAAATATTGCAAGTCAATGTTTGACACTTTTAATAAATATTTCTTGCATTTCAGAAAAACTTTCCTAAACATAAAAACAACTCCATACGATGTTGCCCTTTTATTTATGATTGGACTGAAAAGAGTTCAAGTAAAATCACCACTGAAGTCAGTTCTGAGAGTTTATCTCATCCAAGATGTGGTACTATGTTCTATCATCTAAAAATAATTAATGTGCATGGGAATTTTTACAATAAGAAATCATTTTCATCCGTCCTAAGTATATAATGTGTCCTTGTCTATCTGTACGTGTGTGTATGTTTTGTACAGTCTTTATTTGCAAAAGGATGTTGCAACATTACAACAAAATAAAAATGCAAAATTGAAGGAAGAATACATACAGATAAATGTCTAAGTTTTCTTTCCACATGAGTTAGATGAAATGGTTGCCAGTAAGAAACACTAGGAAAGGAGACACCAAAGGCCAGAGCATTCAGCTGGACAAGTGTGGGTTATATTGTCCTATTACTCTTTGGGTAACTGCCAAGTGGACGTTATAGCTGTTTCACTCATTTTAAAAAAGGGAAGATAGAATACATTTTTTCTCTATAAACAGACTGTTGAGAATCTTTTTATATAATAAGAATTAGCACTGACATTTAAAGAGAGAGAATTGGCATTTTAAAAGGGTAAAGTACAAAATTGGCAATGGATGGTATCACCCAAATCCAAGCAGAGTTAGGCTAATTGGGACTTATAAGAACCATAGTGAGGTCATCCCAAACTAGCTTCCTCCAGCTACATTGAAATTGTAGCATGAATTTATAATTCTGCAAATTACAGTCCCAACACATGTATGAGAGATTGTAATGAGCATGGGAAAGAACAAAAAGAGTGGACATAAATAAGACAAGGTAAGTCCATTGGCAGCTTATTTCATAAATGACAGCTTGTTAGATGACAAGAAAACTGAGAAGAAGTGTTGAAATCATTCAGAGAACCTATTTGAATTAACATATAATAAAGGATGGACGTTTTCTTGTTCAATTTTCAAGGTTCTGTACTTATTAGTGTAAAAGATGCTCTACTGAAATCTATGTAATTTTTGTTCCTTGATCTTGCCCCACCTTAACATTGTCTAAAAGGAATCAGAGTGAGCAGTTATAACTGGATCACAAGCAGAATCTACACTGTCTGCTTAGCTGATTATCAGTATGGGCCCCTCACCCTTTCCTGGGGCAGGACCAAATGATATTATCCTCTTCTCACTCCCAGTCCTCTATCAATATACACTACACCCTTGTTTTACGGCTGCTATTTAGACTTATTTTCTGACTCAAAGTGTATTAAGTCCTTCAGGTAAATGGCCACCAGGTTGAACAAAGTTTTTTCCTTACACTTTGACCCCTGCAAAGCTTTCCTTTCCTTCTGTAGTTTTATACATCTTTAAGTTGCAATAAAAAAAACATTGCTATTTTTTTTCACTTCTGAAGCAGAACGATCAATTCTTCCTCATTCTGGGAAGTATAGAAGAAAACCATGTTCCCTATTGCTTTGATTATTGCAGCATCAGAGCAACAATATAAAAAAAGAACAAAAGAAACTGCTTTGGTATCAGAGGAAATAATGAGAGAAGGAAGAGTAAAGGCATCTCTGTGTGCAAACATCTGGGAAAGTATAAGGAAGGCATGGCATTAGTGAGAAGGAATAATCCCTAAAAGAAAAAAGATGGGCACGAAGAGCTAGATAGATGGGAAGGGAAAGAAGACACAAGGGAACAAACAATCAGCCTTTGCAGTGGCCTTCATCCAGCCCTCTTGCCAATCCACTGTGGTCTAGACTGGGATTTCTGAATTTGGCTAACAAGCTAGAAGTCACTTGGAAAACAATCAACTTGGCTGCCGGGGTAGAATTGCCTTATGAAAGAACAATGCAAGGTTTTATTTCTTTTTTTAATGCATTGAACTTAATGCCTTCAAAACTGTTATGATTTAGTAAAACATTTCACTTCCTAACTTCTCCCTACTGACTAGGTTTTAATTTATGATGATTACAAGACAAAGTACATTTGCTACTCTGTATTTCTCATAACCTAAATATTAAAGCATCCAAACTCTAGAGAGTGAACTTTTTCATTTAAATAAAATCAGTTTTAGTGAATATATACAATGATGTTTTAGGAAATAGTATATTAATTGTTGATGAGCTTTTTGTGTCATTTTTATGTGATTTTCACAACTACTCCTTTTACATGACAAATAACTTTTTATCTTAATTTATACAAGAATAAGGGTACATGTGTATGGGATACCTAATCTTGTGTGTCCCAACATTTATTTATTTTACCTCACCTTAAAGAAAATAAGATCTCGTCGCTACCACTTGGAAAAGTCGATCCCTATAGTAAAATTCAGAAAATGCCTAACTTGATTCTGCTGGTGTGCTATTTATTTTAAAAAAGTACAATCCAGTCATGTATGGTGCTATGTATTATATAAATAAATATAATAAAATAATTGTACAAATTGCCAATGCACTGAAATTTGGACAGGGAATTTTGAATTTTGTAACTTTTGTCAATTAAAACAATGAAGTACAAGTAAAACAAACTCATTTTTGGAAGCTCCAGAGATTACCTGATTTCTGAAGGATCCAAAGACTACTCAAGTGCACACCTCATTCTTGTGCTGCCTCTGCACCTCTGAAAATCACACAGGAACAGGGCATTATTTCAAGTATAGTTGTTGCCCTGCATTGGTGAATGCTAGTGCGTTGCTCCAAACATTGGGTCTCAAAAGTTTGCCATCATTGTTCTAGAGCAAACTCTACCTGCCTCTGTAGGTAGTATGATGCTATTAAGTTGACTCCCTGATATAACCCATTTCTCATTCACAAGCAGGCGAGAAAAGCTTTTGGTACATCATGATCCAGGAAAATCTATACTAGATGGCATGGCAGGAGCCCTGAACATGAACTAAGAACAATACAGAATAATTGCTGAGGTGGTTTCACCCATTGGGTTAGGATTTCATTCCACTCCATCTTCTCTGCTGATTTTTTCCAAATTCTGCCTTTTTCCTGGAGGGCAAGAGATGATTTTTTAAAAATTGTTTGTTTTGTACATTCCCTAACTCTTAGCAACATATAGACGAAATTTGTTGGTGCAGTAAAAAAAAACAACAGTTAAATCCCATAAAATAAATGAAATCTTACTTGATATCCATAGACCAGCTGGGCTAGCTTAATTGGCTGGATTGTGTTCTTGGTCAAAAATATTGAGTTCCAGGACAAACATTTGGGCACAACCTAGCTTAAGTTTTGATTCCCTAAATTAGTTTCTCACATAGGCAGACAGAATAAAATAAGTTCCTTTAAAAAGAAAATCCTGCATGACCGATTGCACTGTGCAAACTGTCAGAAAAACTACTGTTCTGGGTTATTCATAATACAATAGAAGCTTTTCAATTCAGCACAATAGCTTTCTTTCCATCATTCCTCTTCTTTTTCTGACAGAGTTAAAAATATTGGAAAAGTGATCCCACCTTCCTTGTATGTCCAGTAGAGATTGATAGCTTGTTCATGAGATGTCAATCACAGGAAATGGATTTGGGGAAATAGCAGTCAGCACAGAAGGGAGGCCACCAAGCAGCTATAAAAAATACCTCAATTTTTCACTTTCCAAAGAGGAAAAAAAAGCCTTCTTTTAAAGATTTAGCTTTTAAAATGTGTATTTATGGAAGTAGGACTGTGTGTTTGACTATGTGTTTACCATGCATGTAATGCACTATACAAAACAAAGAAGGAGGGAAAGGAAAGCAAAGGAAGACATAAGAATAACAAAATTAAAGTATTATAAAAAGCTTAATGTTACATCTTCTTGGTGAAAATACTTAACCATTTAGCCCCATCAGCTGAGATCAAAGAATTAGGCAAAATAGAATTAGGCATCAATCAGATCTTTGGCAAGTTCCATTTCTTATGCCAAGAAATATATGTATATATTTCTTCCTGTGCTCCAAAGATAAGGACTAAGATTCAGAGCACACATTATATGTCATGGGGATGTTAAGAAAATAAGCTATCAATAACAGATGCACCTTCCCATCTGAATAGCTGAATACCCTTTCTGTCTCTGCCCCACGGTAGCACAGTGGAAGATGGAAAGAGGGCATGTGTTGCTACTGAAATAAATCAGTTACTACAGAGAACATTTTGTTTGATTTTATATGACTAATACAAGGTGTGCTCTATGCTTAAAATGGGATCTCTCATAATTAATCATCTAAACTCTATGGAAGATTCAAAATCATGTTAAAAGTGATGCAATAGGAAAGCCATAAAAATTTGGGCTAGAATTTACATCTTCCTAATGCCTGGCTATGCTAGCTGCAATAATGAGAAAAAAATGCAACAGTTATAGGGTTGTATTTTTCTTTTCAACTTAAGCTGTGAAATTTATTGATTGATTTATTGAATTTTTACACTACTCGGTAATTCCGGGTAGTTCACACAAAAAAACATAAAAAGTATGGCTACTGTTATAAATGAGTTATGGCTAACTATGGGATTTCACTTAAAGTTTTATAGCTTTTCTAAACTACACAATACTGTAGAATGCATCAGACATTTCCAAATAGCTTTAGTATGTTTTACTGTTTGGTCTTATATTTGGGGGGTCAATATTGCCATGCCATTCAGACAATTTTATCCTTTTAATAATGTGAGAGAAGCCAAACATTTCTAATTTGCATATAAAGATGTGTGAGCAGTAGGTTGTGTAAATAATCATGTTCTTATTGCATGGCATTGTATCCTAAAATGATATTGTGGTATTGTATTCTAAAATCCCAAATGATATATTATCCTAAAATCACAGGCACTGTTTTATACTTCTTTACCAAAACATGTTTTCTTCAAAAACACAATTTGATAGAAATACCAAACTGTGATTTTATAAAAAGTGATTTAAAGATATACATGCCATTGTTGTCCTCTAATGCATGAACACTGTTCTCAAAGGTGTTTCTACAAAGAAGTAATTGTGCTGAACAGGTTGCAATGAAATCAAACACTTCAGATCATTTTTCTTTAGAGTTCCATAAATGAATCATTTAATTCTTGGTGAAACCTCATGACAAAACTAGATAATTGGTACCAAGGGGATTTGCTAATTATAAGCAAAGGTCAGATCCAGGAGCTCAACCTGAAAACATTCATATTTTGTTTTGTTGAACCGAGACTTAGGGAGATTCTTCTCTAGAGCAAGAGAGAGACAGAAAGGGTATTCAGCTATTCAGATGGGAAGGTGCATCTGTTATTGATAGCTTATTTTCTTAACATCCTCATGACATATAATGTGTGCTCTGAATCTTAGTCTTTATCTTTGGAGCACAGGAAGAAATATATACATATATTTCTTGGCATAAGAAATGGAACTTGCCAAAGATCTGATTGATGCCTAATTTTTTTTTGCCTAATTCTTTGATCTCAGCTGATGGGGCTAAATGGTTAAGTATTTTCACCAAGAAGATGTAACATTAAGCTTTTTACAATACTTTAATTTTGTTATTCTTATGTCTTCCTTTGCTTTGCTTTCCCTCCTTCTTTGTTTTGTATAGCGGCCTAGCTGTGCATTTTTTACCAACTGTAACTTTTGTAACCTTTTTCGGGCCATCTCTTATAATTGGAATTGAAATTGTCAAGCCAACATATAACAATGCATCACTAAATGCAGCCTTGTCAATACAGATTTGTCAATACAGAATAAAACTCAAAACTAGTTTCCTATTTAGCAACTGTACCTCCATTTTGACTAGATGTAATTTCAATTCCTTATATGGCCTATTATAACAGTTAGCATACTTTTAAGGATGTCAATGGCTTCCTTGGAGTTAGAAAATAGAGAGCAATGTTTATGTCATCGATGTGCTGATGACATCCCACTTCAAAAACCTAAATGACATTTCTACCTCCGTTCCAATGGTTTCATATTTATGCTGAAAAGTTTGAGAAACAAATGCAACAGTATGGATGATCATGCAGATCATTGACTTAGGTATCAAATGGCAGATACCCAGCACCACCTTCCAGACAAAGATCAGAGAAATAACTGATTACTCTAAGCAGTACTTCAACCCCAGTCATGAGAGGTGGTCCAGAAGAACTGTATGATATGATATGTAAAAGCTGCTGAAAGATTTAGGAGAAGTTTCAGAGACAAACCTTCCCCTTTAAGTTTGTGGCACAGGAAATTCACCAAGGCTGCTGAAGATGTTTCAGTATTATATTAAATAACATCTTATAATACATTTTCATTCAAGACTTATATTTTCCTTTCCTGTGCTTGTTTTATTTTCAGTCTAATTGCTTTAAATTTTTCCCCTTTTCCTTAATCAGACATTTTTCTAAGTAGCTATTCTTCAATCACCATTTTCATTCATTCTTGGATGTTCAAATGGACCGTTTTTCTGTACTTTCCTGTACTTTCTATTTTTTTGTCTTTCTGCCTCATATCTACTAATCCATCCCTGTCAAATGGCAGAAGATTTCACTCTCCCAACAGAATCCATTCAGATTGTGGCATGCTTTTTTCCAAAAATAATTCCTAATTCTTCAGTTTCTACAATTTACTGGATCTTAACATGCCACTATCCAAACTATAAATTCCTACTTTCATACACATTGACAACAATCTAGATGATCCCCATTTATATTTTCTGACACGTCAGTCTTTCCCATTACAATTAAATTTTCACCTTCACTTCCCTGCATGTAATCAAATTAAATATTTTACTATGATCATAGACCAGCACACTGCATGTATTCATCAGCTCTGTTCCACAAAATCAGATCACACACTCTTCTTCAGTTCTGCTGCATTCCCTTTCTGTCTTTTCTTCTTTCCTTTCTGTTAAAAATTATTAAAGTAATATGAGTATATTGACAAACTCCTAGAATATTTTAAGCTTACAAATTTTTAATTATCCTAAGAAACAAATGGCATATTGGAAAACCAAGTTCTATTATTTATTATTTCGGCTTTGCTGATTTTGAATTTTATTGAATGCTTTTGATTCACCTTTTTTAAATAGAACACCAGCACTAATAGCACTAAGTCTGTCTAGAACCTCCATCTGGTATGGTTTAGGTCTATTCCATGATTTTTATTTTTATTTTGGTGTATCAGCCATGTATATCAGCACATTTCCGGGTGTTATGGTAGATCTGAGATATCAGTGACCCATGCAGAAAATGGTCAATGATCTCACCATCCATTTTGGACAATGATGTTA
>NW_015386832.1:386250-387732 GCF_001527695.2 Protobothrops mucrosquamatus
CACCAGCACTAATAGCACTAAGTCTGTCTAGAACCTCCATCTGGTATGGTTTAGGTCTATTCCATGATTTTTATTTTTATTTTGGTGTATCAGCCATGTATATCAGCACATTTCCGGGTGTTATGGTAGATCTGAGATATCAGTGACCCATGCAGAAAATGGTCAATGATCTCACCATCCATTTTGGACAATGATGTTACTGATAATATATCATGCTCCCTGTTCTAATTTGGATAGCATGGGAACAGACACTGTGGCTCCTTTCCCAATGTAATTGTCCTTTTATTGATTATTCATTGCTTGGGATCACAGAAAATTGTTATAAACAATTGTTATAAGCAAAATTTTACATTTCTTGTGAAGAAGAACTGAATATAGATGAAAATGCCAGTCCAAAAAAAGAGAATGTTGTGGGTTCAAAAATAAGAAAAAGAATAAGGTTTTACTTTTTTAAAATACAGTATAGAAAGATTGTTTTTTAAGGAAGAGGAGGTTGCTCTATAAATTAAGCTATAGCACACTGAACAGGATCTGCAAATATTGTAAGGAAATCAACCAGAACTTAATTTATAAATCAAATCAGAAGTTTCATGGAAGGAAGTCTATTTATTTATTTTTTAATACATTTTATTAATTTTTTACAATAACAATCCTTAGTGCTTAGTGAACAGTGTGTTGTCTGGGTTCATATATTTAAAAACAATCATTAATAATTAATTTGTATAATTGATCAATATGTTGATTAATAATATATTTCCTTGATCCTCTCTTCTTCCGGTAATATTCTCCTTTTGTCTACGTTAAACAAATATAATTCTTAATACTTTCAATACATACAAAGTTGAGTATAAACATTTTCTAGTATTTGGACATATAGCAATAACATCAACATATAACATCTTTTCTAATCAGCTTATGTTTCAATTGTATTTATAGAAGTCATCTTATTAAGTCATTATATGTCCTGTTTTCAAGGTTCTTATTTAAGCTTAATTTCCCCTCAGTATTCAAATCACTCTTATCAGTCATGATTTTCTCAAAGTTCATTATCTTTGAATATCCAAACTTTTCATTCAAATACACCATCTCAATATTTTTACATTTCATATATTATAAAAGTATTATGCTACTTATATATCTTATCCCTCCTATTATAAGTCCCCTTTGTGTCCAAGCTTTGTCTGTTCTTTTGGCCATATTCAAACAAGTATTTAATCATATAGTACTCCATCTAGTAATCTTATTATAGGGCCTCTTTATGTCCTGGGTATGTGCATGTTAGCAAAACCAAAAGGAAAGTCGATTGCAAGCAGGAGAACAGTTTTTGAATCCTCGAACAGGTTGACAGGCGCGGGACGACTCAATGCATTATGGCCGATTGAAATGAATGGGCCGGTGACGTACTTACGAAGTAGGGTGGAAAAGCAATTGGCTACATAAGCTCCCGGATTTCCTTTTATTTTCACTCTGATGATGTTGGCA